>NC_089777.1:4768014-4780514 GCF_040412425.1 Macrobrachium rosenbergii | reverse complement strand
TTTGTAGCATTTTTTTTCAGTCCAAAGAAAGGTTTTCAAAATTTCTCTTCCAACGCTCTGTAACCTTCCTACAGTGTAGTGTATATTTGTGTTTGTGTGTGTGTGTGTGTGTGTGTGTGTGTGTGTGTGTGTGTGTGTGTGTGTGTGTGTGAGAGAGAGAGAGAGAGAGAGAGAGCATCATACAGATCACCGAAGAGAATCACACATAAACTAAGGACAAAGAAAAGCAGATGTCACCATCAAAGGAAGTTGTTATTGCTTCTTCCCTAGAGAAATTTCCTCCCGCCTTCTCCCTCATTCCCAACCCCTCCCCCTCTCCCTCTCCCTTCCCCTCCCATTCCATCCCATCCCCACCACCACCAGACAGCATCACCGTCATCATCATTTTTATTTTTATCTCCCAAAACACAAATCACTTCCAATCTTTTGCTTGGGAGTTGTTAAACGTCTCCTCCTCTCCTCCACCACCAGTGCCGTTGATTTCACCACTCTCCCCCGAGCTCCCTAATCCCCATTCCATCCCCTAACCACCTTTCTCATTCCCCATCCCTTCCACAGCATCCACAGCATCCGAAAAAAATAAACCACGCCCGTTTTATTTTTGATCTCTGCGGAAAAACAACTCCTGTTCTTACGAGACAGTCAAGTCCTGCTAGTTACATCATCCTTTCCTCCGTCTCACCAAATGCCTCTCCACAACAACCCGGCCCTCCCCCCAGCAAACCCCTTCCCTTACCCAAACCGAGTTTGAGGTAGCTAGGGGAAACAAAGTCATCAACCCCCAGTCCCATGCTCTTTGAAGGGTTGGCGGGACGGGGGAGGGAGGAGCGGGGAGGCAAGCCGCCTCTCAATTCCACCATCAACTTTTGGTATAGAGGAAGAGATGCCTCTCTTGCTAACCAACCCATCCAACCCCATCGCTTGGGTTAGGTGGTTAATCACCAGAGAAGAGGTTGTAATTTAACCTCCTTGCTTGAAACCACATTGCTTTTCAACCTCAAACCCCCAAAGCCCAACCTCAGCGTTGGGAAGCTTAGGAGAGAGAGAATGCACCACGGAGGTTAGATTTGGAAAGCCCCACTTCTGATCATATTTACTCTCCTCCGGAGGAAAGTCCCCCCCCGCCCACCCACCCCAGATGACGGATCCTTTTACAGACTCTTGGGACTTCACTGGCGGTGTCATCATCGGAATGATTCCAAATCCGGGTCCTTCTTGCCCCCTTTCGTCTAAGAAGGACGTGGCTCTGATTCTTCAACGTGCGGTTATTTCGAGGAAAACTTTCATCTGCGCTTTAGTTTTCTGTAAAGGAAAACTATTGTGCCGGCTTTGTCAGTCCATCCGCACTTTTCTGTCCGCCCTCAGATCTTAAAAACTACTGAGGCTAGAGGGCTGCATATTGGTACGTTGATCATCCACTCTCCAATCATCAAACACACCAAATTGCAGCCCTCTAGCCTCACTAGTTTTGATTTTATTTAAGGTTAAAGTTAACCTGAATCGTGCATCTGGCAACGATATAGGACAGGCCATCAACGGGCCGCGGCTCATACAGCATTATACCGAGACCACCGAAAGACAGATCTATTTTCGGTGGCCTTGATTATACGCTGTACAGAAAACTCGATTGGGCCGAAGAAACTTAGGCGCAGTTTTTGTTTGTTTTATTTTGATCTTGAGATTTTCTATTCTTTGCGTATTTATTGTATGCATTTTGTTATCACGTGTGTTACTGTATACACACACATGCACTATAACTGTATATATTAAAATAATAATAAGTTAATCTCATATAACCTCCAGTCTTAATCTTGCTGCCTTTTAGTCAAATCAATTCGTATATTCTTGGTTATATGCCATTAGTCCTTCCATTTATCCTAGCAACTAATCCGTCTTTTTTAACACTTGGTCGTATGTACAGCTCATCTTGTATTTTAATATTTTACTTAATTTTCTATTTATTAATTCATCAGATCGTAATTTATCTGTTTTTCTAATAAACGATCTCCTCTTTTTGCATTTCCCATTACCTTCTGTTACTTCTTTCGAATGAACACCTTAATATTCTTTGGAGGTTAGAATTTCAAGTCACAATCAACCTCTGAATAGGATCAGATGGATATAATTCAATCCTTAGGATTCAACCTTCCCTTACACAATAATCCTCAGAATAGGATCACAGAAGGATGATACAATCCTCCTTCACACTATCGTCCTCAAAATAGGATCACAGAAAGATAACTCAGTCCTCCCCCAAACAATCATCCTCACAATAGGAACAATAGGATCAGAGGACAATACAATCCTCCTTCACACAATCATCATCACAATAGGATCACAGAATAATTCAGTTCTCCCCACACAATCACCCTCAAAATAGGATCACAGAAGGATAATTCAACTTTCCCTTACACAATAATCCTCAGAATAAGATCACAGTAGGATAATTCAATCTTCCCTCACACAATCACCCTCACAATAGGATCACAGACGGCTAATTCAACCCTCCATCACAATCATCCTCACAATAGGCTCACAGAAGGATAATTCCATCCTACCCCCACACAATCATCCTCACAATAGGATCTCAGAAGGATAATTTCATCCTCTGCCCCACACAATCATCCTCAGAATAGGATCACAGAAGGATAATTCAACCCTCCCTCACACAATCATCCTAAGAATAGGATCAAAGGATATAATTCCCTCCTCCCTCACACAACCATCCTCACAACAGGACCACAGAAGGATAATTCACCCCTTCCTCACACAACCATCCTCACAACAGGATCACAGAAGGATATAATTCAGTCCTCCCTCAAACAATCATCCTGAGAATAGGATCACAGAAGGATAATTCATGTGGATAAAAACACCCTCCTTCACCAGAGGCGGGGAGGAGGAGGAGGAGGAGGAGGAGGAGGAGGAGGAGGAGGAGGATCTCCCGCCGGAGTCCTTAACGAGATCCTTCACAGGTCCGTAGGAACCTTAATTGGACATTAAGGGTGATTCTGCCTCTTTTACATGGGCCGTTGGCTTCTCTCTGAGGGCTTAACACGTATCGCTGTGCTAATCTCTTGCATCTCGCCTACAACAAACACCAAGCGTTGGAGAATAAACCTACTTCTCTCGCTCTCTCTCTCTCTCTCTCCCTGTCTCTCTCTCTCTCTTTCTCTTTCTTTTTCGCTCTCTCCCTTATCTTTTTCTTTCTCTCCCTCCCCCCACTCTCTCTCTCTCTCTTTTACTTTCTCTCTATCTCTCTCCCACCCCCACCTCTCTTTCTCTCTTTTATCATTATATCTCTCTTTTCCCCCTTACCTCTCTCTCTCTCTCTCTCTCTCTCTCTCTCTTGAACAGGGAGAGCATAGCGCTAGACACTGCCATTTTTATCACGGCTTGCGTCACGCAGTAATGGAAGACGGAGGCGAAGCGGTTGGATCTAACCAGTATTTTATTGTCGTAAAATCGAGAAATTGACAATTTGACCGACATAAGATAAATGGTTATTGACTTGGTCCTGCAAAGTGAGTTTGCTTTTAGGCGCTGACTGCTGGTTTCGCTCTCTGAGCAAGAAAGCAAGAAGATGATAAAGAAGAGTAAGAAGTAAAAGACGAAGAAGAAGAAGCTGATGATGGACGACAGAATATATATATATATATATATATATATATATATATATATATATATATATATATATAATATATATATATATATGTATAAATATACATACATATATAATATATTTAAAAATATATATACATATATAAATACATATATATATAATATATAAATATATATATATATATATATATATATATATACATATAATATATAAATATATATATATATATATATATATATATATATATATATATATATATATATATATATATATATATATATATATATAAATACAGCACACAGATATAAATGCAGCTGGACTACGCGTCTGCTCATTGTACGGATACTTGATAATGTGGACTGTTTGTCCAAGAAAGCTTGTAACTTTTTGAATAAAAACTCCATTAGATACCATCCAGTTTGAATGAAGCCCTTTTAGTAATTCTACTAATGCACAGAAAAATTGTGTATGTGATAAAGTTAATATATATATATATATATATAAGTTAATATATAAATATATATATATATATATATATATATATATATATATATATAGATTCATTTAAATATATATATATATATATATATATATATATATATATAAATATATATATATATTTATATATATATATATATATATATATATATATATATATATATATATATATATAAATATATATATATATTTATATATATATATATATATATATATATATATATATATATATATATATATATATATATATATATATATATATATATAATCAGGAAAGTGTTGACTTCTAGCAAGACGGATACGTAGAACAAATAGGACGACGAAAAGGAGGTGATGCATATTCAGCTTTATTTACCGCCAACGTTTCAAAGCATGGCTTCATCATCAGGGCTAAAATACAAAAACAACAACAATTAAAATCAAAACAAAGGACTCAGTAAAATCATTAACGTTAAAATATAGATATTAAAACCGAAACGTAAAAGTTAAAACCAACCTAACGCCTCAAGAAAAGAAAACTGAGTGACCAAGAAGGGCACCAAAAGGACAAAGAGAACTCTTAATTAAGCAATAAACAGAGGGGCAGAAGAAGACTGACTATTCAAAGATGGAACCAGTTGTTTGATGGTTAACGACTCGAGGATATGGAGAGAAGTTTCATCAGCGGCTTGCTCTAAGATTTCAAAATCGTCATAGGAAATACAAGCTTTGCATTGTTTAGAATGTTCCCTTATTTTAACTAGGCTGAGGCAGATTTTAAAGAAATACTTTTACTGTCTCAATCCCAAACCTGTTCTAAGTAATCCAAGAACAACTGGCTCTCTTTTTAGATTTAAAGACACTGTTCCCAACCTTATGCGTTCTTTGGTGGTCTATAAGTATACTTGCCCGAGATGTAATCTCGGGACTTACGTCGGATCCACCAAAAGAATGCTGAAAGTGCGAGTTGACTCTCATCGCGGCGTTAGCCATAGAACAGGGTGTACATTGAGGAAGAAGGAGTTTTCTAACATAAGGGAACATTCTAAACAATGCAAAGCTTGTATTTCCTATGACGATTTTGAAATCTTAGAGCAAGCTGCTGATGAAACTTCTCTCCATATCCTCGAGTCGTTAACCATCAAACAACTGGTTCCATCTTTGAATAGTCAGTCTTCTTCTGCCCCTCTGTTTATTGCTTAAGAGTTCTCTTCGTCCTTTTGGTGCCTTCTTGGTCACTCGGTTTTCTTTTCTTGAGGCGTTAGGTTGGTTTTAGCTTTTACGTTTCGGTTTTAATATCTATATTTTAACGTTAATAATTTTACTGGGTCCTTTGTATTGATTTTAATTGTCGTTATTTTTGCATTTTAGCCCTGATGATGAAGCCATGCTTTCAAACGTTGGCTGTAAATAAAGCTGAATATGTATCACCTCCTTTTCGTCGTCCTATTTGTTCTATATTATAATATATATTATATATATATTATATATATATATATATATATATATATATATATTTATATATATATATATATATATATATATATATATATATATATATGTGCAAATTCATAAATCCTTCAGGGATGAGGTTGCTAGCCTCACGTCCTTTATAATCCTGACTGAAACCACCACAGTTGCCTAACTACACGTGCATAATTTACTGCTTAGGTCAATGCTGACACGAGGTTTTCACAACAGACTTTCCCGTCAGTCTTTTCTCGCCCACGAGTTGAACCTGGGTAAGGGGTCACCTGGCTTGGTATGCGAGAACGCTACCGATTACGCCACGAAGATGGACTAGCAACCCTGGGTCTACAAAAAAAAAAAAAAAAAAAAGAAAAGATAAATTGAAAATGAGGATGCGAAAGAGAGAGAGAGAGAGAGAGAGAGAGAGAGAGAGAGAGAGAGAGAGAGAGAGAGAGGAACCTAGAATATCAACCCTGGATCTATGCAAAATAAAGATAAATCGAAAAAGAAGATGCATGAGAGAGAGAAGGGCGGGGGGGGACTAAAGTATCAACCCTGGGTCTATAGAAAAAAAAGATAAACTGAAAAAGAAGATGCATGAGAGAGAGAGAGAGAGAGAGAGAGAGAGAGAGAGAGAGAGAGAGAGAGAACCTAGAATATCAACCCTGATCTATGCAATATAAAGATAAATCGAAAAAGAAGATGCATGAGAGAGAGAAGGGGGAACAAAAATGGGTCTATAGAAAAAAAAAGATAAACTGAAAAAGAAGATGCATGAGAGAGAAAATGGGAGAGAGAGAGAGAGAATTGAGCATGCAAGCGAGAGCGACAAAAATGATCACGGCCCCAAAAGTCATTAGGAGTACAATAAAAAAGGGATGAAAGAGAGCGAACGATAAGATTCGGAAGAGATCGAAACCCAGTGAAAAGCGCGAAGGACATAACGGCTCTTTGTCATAATGCCCAGAGTGAACGAAATGTGTGGTGTATTTCCGGAGACCTTCTCCAAAATTGGTTAATATGAAGTAGGTGAATAAATGATATTGTTGAATTAAAAAAAAAAAACTATGATTTTGGTGGTTGGACATTTGAAAATGTAGTCAAGATTGGTTAATATCAAGGAGGTGAATAAATGATATTATTGAATTTTAAAGACAACTGCGTTTTAATGGCTGAATATATGAAAATGTGGTCAAAATTGGTTAATATGCAGTATGTGAATAGATGATATTATTGAATATAAAAAACTGTTTTTAGTGGATGAACGATTGAAAATGTGATGCTTTTATGAGACGAAACTGATTATATAATGTGGATGAATAGATAATTTTATTAAAAAGCTTTTATTTTGTATTAAAATGCGACTAAATATTGGTTACATAAAGCGGATGAATAGATAATTTTCTTATAAAAATATTTTTTCAATTAAAATGCGTTTGGAGACTAAAAATTGATTACATAATGCGGATGAATAGATAATTTTCTTAAAATATTTTTTTACTACAGTACATTTTTGGAGACAAAATTAATTACAAAACGCGGATGAATTGATAATTTTCTTATAAAGAAAAATTCTTTTTATTAAAATCAAACATTTTATGAGATAGAATTAATTACATAACGCGGATGAATAGATAATTTTCTTATTAGGAAAAATTTTTTGTATTAAAATGTGTTATTTTTGGAGACTAAAAATTTGTTACAAAATGTGGATGAATAGATAATTTGCTTACTAAAATTTTTTTTTATTAAAACGCAATATGTTTGGAGACTAAACATTAGTTACATAATCGGAATGAATAGATGATTTTCATATTAAATATTTTTGTTTATTAAAATGTGATACTTTCGGAGACAAAATGAAGTACAAAATAATTTTATTAAAAAACTTTTTTCTATTAAATATGACATTTTTGGAGACAAAATTACAAAAAGCGAGTGAATATATAATTTTCTTATTAAAAGATACACCTTTCGTGTTAAAATGTGATACTTTTTTTAGACTAAAAACTGGATATATAAAGCGGATAAATAATTTTCTTATTAAGGAAACACGTCTTTGGTGTTAAACTGTGATATATATTTTTTTTACTAAAAATCTAAACAAAATAGGGATGAATAAATAATTTTATTTTTGTATAAAAAAACAAGTTTTTGGTGTTAAAATATGATAATTTTTTGAGACTATAATTTGTTAAAATAAAGGAAGTGAGTGATTAACGCTTTTATTAAAAAAACAAATCTTTAGTGTTAAAATATAGTTTTTTCAGGTTAAAAATTAGTTCCATAAAGTGGATGAATAAATAATCTCATTATAAAAAAACAAGTCTTAAGTGTTATAATGTGATGTTTTTGGAGGCCCCTCAAAAACTGGCAAGACGAGAAAAGTCTTTGTCTTTATTTTTCAACTGAAAGCAGTGTTCCGTATCTGATCATTTTGAAACCCTACGTCGTACCCCCATAGTGGAAAATGAACCAGACTTTTTGCAACAGACATTTTCACCTGCGATGTGAGTGAAAACCTTCGTAACACGAGCGTATGGATTAGGAGAATGTAATTAAAGAGGCAAATAAAACATGCAATTTACATGCTAAATTCATGATGAAAATATATTCTGAAATGATTACCAATGACATTAATTTGCACTCGAAATCAATCCGTAGTTAAAATTAATGTCATTTCTACCTGAAACTAATAGTGTAAACGTATGCATGAATATTGTTCATAAGTAATTCTGGTCTATGTCAGGTTTTTTTGTTTAGCATTTTATAACAACAGTTCGTTCTGTAGGTGTCTCACGCCTTATTTCCGCCACTGTCGCTTACAACAGACCAGCAAGGTCAAAAAATGCAGAAGACGGTTCCATACTGACCAGGTATGGCCTAAGCAATACACAAACACCGCGCGTCGACTGCACACCTGCCAAAATCTATATAATCCACGAAACATGCTCCAAGAATTCCTGCGGTCCTCAGCCCTTTCGCAACGAACGAAACCTAGAGAAAAAGGACAAGGCCCCATAGAGCTAAACTGGACCCTCAGAAGGAGGAAACGGCTTCGTAAACACGGCTCTTCCATTAAAGAAATGGGAGCATTGGTCAGTAGATTACAGGTTCACCAGCCAATCGAACCTAATGGTCTGGGATGTACGTGCCAAGGAGCAATCGCATTCCTAAGACATCAAGGGCATGTCAGAATGTGTGGACGGCTAATGGTGCCTTCACAACACAGCTCAAACAAGTCATAAACAAACGTCTGGGTCTTTCTCGCATACATACCACAAACATGTCGGAAAAAAGTCAACGCCCTTTTGGTAAAAACTGGCTTATCGTATGAAGCACTGGTCAGAAGTATCACTACGACCTGTTTGTGATGTGCGTGTGTGACGAGGTGCCGACGTGTGTTTACGACACATGTACAACATTCATGTGTTTACAACATGTCGTAAATAATTGTACAACATTCACGTGTTTACAACATGTCGTAAACACGTGTACAACGTTCATGTGTTTGTGACATGTCGTAAAAACATCACTTGTTTACGATATGTTGTAAACACATATACAACATTCACGTGTTTACGACATTCATGTGTTTACAACATGCCGAAAACACATGTACAACATTCACACGTTTACGACATGTCATAAACATGTATAACATTCACGAACTCTAAAAAATATAACGCTGAATAATATTCATTGATGTATACTCGACACAAATATAAACCACGGCAGGTGGCTTGCCATCAATCAATCACTCGCTCACTCAATCGATAAGGCGCTGAAGACAATCTTTGAACGAATCAAGATTCTGAAAAAAAAGAGAAAAACGAAAACAAAAACAAAACGATTCGGCCACGCAGCCTGGGACACGCAACGTAGAGATATCAGTATATCACAACCCATTTTTCTTTTTCTTTTTCCCCTGGGCGGGAAAATGACCACCCGAATTTCCTTTTTACGGTTCGGCAAGTGAACAGAACAGAATAGAATACAGAATTTAGGCCAAAGGCCAAGACCTGGGACCTATGAGGTCATTCAGCACTGAAACGGAAATTGAGAGTAAAAAAGGTTTGAAAGGTGCAACTAAAGGAAAACCTCACAGTTGCACAATGAATCAATTGTTAGAAGACGGTTGAGGAAAATAAGACGGAAGAAAGAGAATATGAACGGAGGTACAGTAAAAGGAATCAAAGGGGCTGCAGCTAGAAGCCTAAGGAAGGGACGCTGCAAATGAACCTCAAGTATATAATGCCTACAGTGCACCGCATGAGGTTCATTGACAGCACATCCTTCCTACGGGGAACTTACTAACAAAGAGAATAATTCACTCTGGCTGGAACGAAGGATTCTAACCATTTCCTTTTTTCATTGTTTTGTTTTTTTTTTCTCCGTCCGCACTTTTCTGTCCGCCTCTAGATCTTGAAAACTACTGAGGCTAGAGGGCTGCAAATTGGTATGTTGATCATCCACCCTCCAATCATCAAACATACCAAATTGCAGCACTATAGCCTCACTAGTTTTTATTTTATTTTAGGTTAAAGTCACCCATAATCGTGCTTCTGGCAACAATATAGGACAGGACACCACCGGGTCATGGTTAAAGTTTCATGGGCTGCGGCTCAAACAGCCTTATACCGAGACCACCGGAAGATAGATCTATTTTCGGTGACCTTGATTATACGCTGTACAGAAAACTCGACTGCACCGAAGAAACTTCGGCGCATTTTTTACTTGTTGTTTTCTGAGTTTGATTTATTGCCAATCGATCCGACGCCACATTTGGCCGATTGGAATAAATGGCCTCAGTCGCGTCCGTTTGACTTCCGGCTAATCATTCCCTCGCGTGACCATCACTCACCTCTCTCCCCCTCCTATCTATCATCTTTCAATTACCTTTTCATCTTCCAATTACCTTTTCATTCGGCCTGTACTTGAGCCCGCGAAACGGGGAGACATCGAAACGTGGGAAAATCGACCCTACACATCTGAGGTTAAGAGCGATTGTCGCCCGCAATTTGTTTGAACAATTCTTTTCTCGTGGGAGTCATAAATTTTCTTTCGTTTTCATTAGTCAGATTATTTCTTTTCTTATTTGGGAGTCAAGAATAAAAATCAGGAGTTTAACATTTCGTGAACATTTCATTAGTCATATCCATTTTTATTTATTTTGTGTATATATATATATATATATATATATATATATATATATATATATATATATATATATATATATATATATATATATATATATATATATATAATTTAACATGACAGTAAGGCTACTCCTCAGCAGTATATATATTATACATTATATATATAAATATATATTTATATACAGAAATTATTATATATATATATATGTATACACATATATATACATAAATATATACACAAAACACACACACACATATATATATGTGTGTGTGTGTCATGTCTAAGAACGGGTGTATAAGTTTATCTCATGAAATCATTCAGATGCTATGAATCTATGAAAGATTCTGGATAATCTTTCATAGTTATCAACAAACTCTACCATTCCCGAATCAACGAAGAATTTGGAGGAAAACTAGAAAAAAATAATAAAATGATAAAATAGAAGAAACATAAAAAAATAAAAAAATATAAAATAAATATCAAAAACATCCTCTGAGCCGAAGCCTAAAAAATCGAAAGGTCGGTGACACAAGCTGGGGAAATAAAATGGAATTAACACTTTTCTCTGGAATAGGATGGGAAAAAAGGAAAAAAAGGGGGGAAGGGAGGGAGGAAAAAGGAAAAAAAGGAAAAAAACTCGGGAAGTGAAGGACTTAACTCGTTCCAATTAAAAAAGTTAATTTTCTCTTTGAGAGGAAACACCTTCCAGTCAAGTGTCTTTCATCAGCTTCCAAAAATACGCTCTAAAACTTTAATTCCTGATTGGATGGAGAGAGAGAGAGAGAGAGAGAGAGAGAGAGAGAGAGAGAGAGAGAGAGAGAGAGAGAGAGAGAGATATATATATATATATATATATATATATATATATATATATATATATATATATATATATATATATATATATATATATATATATATATATACCAACCTGTATGAGCATTACATACGTGTATTTTCCCCTCTATCATCTCTAACCACGTTTGCAAAAATGGCATGTCTTGTTTTCAAGAGGTAATCAAAATTAACAAGATAGCAAGACTGATTTCGGCTAGATATTAAAATAACAAAGCGTTTGCTATAAATAATAATTTTTTGAGCTTGGAAAAACAACAACTATTTAGATATTCAATATAAATCTTGAAAGTGCTATAGTATACAATTTCACTTCTCCTTTCCCGTCATTGCCTACAATAATAACCTTTCACAACTTGGTGAAAAAACTACTATTTAAATATCAATATAAATCTTACAAAAACCATACAGCACTATTCACTTTTCCTTCCCCTTCAAGAAACTAAAACAGAAGAGAGAGGTTGGGAGAGGCTGTAGGGAGGGAGGGAAGGAGGGAGGGAAAGAGGCAATGTATATATCTTAGTTGTTCGCGTGTTCCGAAGCTTCGCGTGATTCGACCACTGGTTCGTTCGCGTGTTCGAAGCCATCTCGAACATTCCGAAACTCATCAGATCACTCACACCTACAGCAGCAGCCTCTGCCAGAACAGAGAGCACGAATTGCGGAGGTAGAAGAAGAGCACGAATTGCGGAGGTACAAGAAGTTCGGAGGTAGGAGCAGAGGTTTAGAGGTACGAGAAGAAACTGCTGAAGAGCAAGCATTGCTCGGTGGATGAAATGGGACGGGCGAGTGGCATGAACAGGAGAGCAAGAGAAAAAAAAGGATGAACGCATGCGCGGATAAGTCCGATGAACATTAGCACAGAATAAAGACTTTAGACCAAAAGCCAAGCGCTGGGATCTATGAGGTCATTCAGCGC
>NC_089777.1:4713014-4760514 GCF_040412425.1 Macrobrachium rosenbergii | reverse complement strand
ATCGAGTTTTCTGTGCAGCATATAATACTGTATGAAACTCTCATCCGCTGCTCATTAAACTCTCAGCCGCGGCCCATGAAACTTTCAGCCACGCCCCGGTGGTGGCCTTTGTTGTTTTCACCTATCGAGGTACCAGACGCAGGATCATGTGTAACTTAAACCTTAAATAAAATAAAAACTACTGAGGCTAGAGGGCTGCAATTTGGTATATTTGATGATTGGAGGGTGGATGATCAACATACCAATTTGCAGCCATCTAGCCTCAGTAGTTTTTAAGATCTGAGGGCGGACAGAAAAAGTGCAGACGGACAGACAAATAGCCATCTCAGTAGTTTTATTTTACATAAAACTAAAAACATTCGCTCATACTGATGATACACACTTGTCTTGCTACGTCTGGTAAAGGCATACAAACTGAGGTGGAGATTTTTTGTTTGTTTCGAGTACGTTCTTTCAACACAAGCAGTTATTTCTTTCAAAGGGGCCATTTAGGTGAAAGATCCTTCATACTTTGCATAGGAAATCGCGAAATTCTCTATCTCCTTTCAAACTGACAGTTTCGCAACACTCAAAAGTATTGAATGATTTGATTCAAGAAAATTTAGCTTTTGAGCCAAGCCATGGGGCACTTTCAGCCATTCAGCGCTTGAGACATTCAAAAGATGGAGTTGGAGTGTCTGGACAGCAAAACTGAAGAAAGGAAGACGGAATGGAGTTAAGTAAAAGGTTAGAAAGTGGATGTATTTATGGGCGTACCATGCACCGCGTGAGGTGCCCTTCGAGGCCACAGACGTCCCTAGGACTAGCATCAATCTCTTGAAGGAAGCCATTAGTCATCTCCCATGCTATCAACAGGTGTGGAAACAATGCAAGAACGACAGCGCCGGCGGGGGAGTATAAAACTTCAGCAGCGCCATTCAAAGTTGGGATTCCAAATCTCTTAGATATCCTCTCACGTTATCTTTCCATCTTATCTTCGGTCTCCCCGCTGGTCTTTAAAAATTAAAATTTGGAATTAGTCAGAACCCTTCTATTCTTGCCTTTGTTTAAAAATACAGAAAATTCTCTATTCACCTTGTTAAAAATCAATATAACTTATCTTATGTTGTTTTTCAGTAAGAATCTGAAATTCAAGCACCTGGTCATCTTACAAAACAAGTAAAAATTGCGACGAAGTTTTTTTCGGTGTAATCGAGTGTTCTGTACAGCCGCTACAGCGTATAATCAAGGCCACCGAAAATAGATCTAGCTTTCAGTGTCTCGGTATAATGCTGTATGAGCCGCGGCCCATGAAACTTTAACCATGGCCTGGTGGTGGCCTATCCTATATCGTTGCCAGAAACACGATTAAGGCTAACTTTAACCTTAAATAAAACAAAAACTACTGAGGCTAGAGGGCTGCAATTTGATATGTTTGATGATTGGAGGGTGGATGATCAACATGCCCATTTGCGGCCCTTTAGCCTTAGTTGTTTTTAAGATCTGAGGGCGGACAGAAAAAGTGCGGACGGACAGACAAAGCCAGCACAATAGTTTTCTTTCACAGAAAACTAAAAAGGAAGGGTATTTACATCCAGCCCCCAAGAATCAACAAGAATTTGCAGGCGAGAGTGTGATGAGGTAAAACACAGTCTAATTCACATTAGTTGTCTTTTGAGAGATTCAGTTTCACGGTGATGATATTTTTATCCAAGTGAAAGTCATTTTCCTTTATTTCTCTCTTCCCTGTATGCAGTCTACCGTAGCCATCCATGAAAACTGAAGATTCTTCCATTCAAGACTTAAGATTCTTCCATTCAAGAATCATCTTTGCACTCCATTCATACTCACTCATTACCAAAAGCCATCTTCCATTTTTATTCCTGAGATTTACACTCAATTTCTCGCCTCTTCCTGGAATTCCTTTCCCTAGCAGCCAGCCACCGAGAGACCTGCCATTTCCATTTTTCTTTTTCCTGATCTCTTCCTCGAATTCCTTCCTCTTGCAACGAGAGACCAATTTCCATTCGGGAGAACGTTGTCCTCCATTCTTCCTCTCGCCGTAGCCATTATTAAGGGAAACCGCTTTCCATTCCGGGCATTCTTCGTCTACGCCTCGCCCCCAAAATTTTCGCTGCTTACTGTACTCCTTTCTCCGCACCTTCCTCGCTCAAAACCTCCTTCACAGAGAATGTCTTCCTTATCTTCCTTCTCTTCCTCTTTCTTCCTCTCCTTGCATCCTTCGCCCTTTCCGTTCTCCTCCTCCTCCTCCCCCTCCTCCTCTTTGGGATGTGAGTGTACATAACTAATGGGGATCCTATCCTAAGGCATTGTCTATAATGACCCCCTTGGGAATGCTGAAGGGCCGGCTTAGGATATATGGAATAGGAGAGAGAGAGAGAGAGAGAGAGAGAGAGAGAGAGAGAGAGAGAGAGAGAGAGAGTAGGGGCGTTTCTGGAGTCCTGGTGGAGAAGGAGGAGGAGGAGGAGGAGGAGGAGGAGGAGGGGAGGAGGAGGAGGAGGAGGAGGAGGAGGGGAAAGGATTAAAAGGAGGCTATAAGATAGGGTTCCTTCCCAAAGGAGGTATTATTTGATGAAAGGGCCACGGAAAGGAGAATAATGATCGTCCGGACGGAATTTCGTGTTTCCACGCCGCGTCTATCGTCTGGTATCCTTTTTGGGAGTCCTGTAGGACTTTTCGGGAGTCATGTAGGACTTTTCGTATTGGGATAACGCTATTGAATTTCCTGAGTCAATAAGCTTTATTTTCCGACGAGGGGAAGAGGATGTGGTTAACTCAGTGGATAAATATTGGTGTGTTCTGAGAGAGAGAGAGAGAGAGAGAGAGAGAGAGAGAGAGAGAGAGAGAGAGAGAGAGAGAGAGAGAGGGTCATTTTATATGAGGATGTATACTGAGAGAGAGAGAGTTAATTTAGAATGAGAGATGAGTTAATTTAAATGAGGATGAATACTGAGAGAGAGAGAGAGAGAGAGAGAGAGAGAGAGAGAGAGAGAGAGAGAGAGAGAGAGAGAGAGAGAGAGAGGAGTCAGTTATTTTAAATGAGGTTGCATACTGGTGCCCTAATCCAAGAAAATAAGTGAGAGAGAGAATGCCACACCAAATCTTCAATTTCCCTTTGAGATTTATAGGCAAATTCCTTCACTAATTAGTGCATAACAAGAGCTCTTTAAAATTATAAAAAAAAAAGCTACTAAACAAACTGGACTTATCATCATTAACATCAAACTCTTAATTGGCGTGATCGCCCTCACGTAAATCCCCGGTTCCCATTCCGTAAAATTAGGAATAATTGGTTCCAGGAACATCATCATTCCCGACGAAAATAACACTGTCGTATTTCGAAAATAATTGGGCGACGCCAGAGTTGCTCATTATAAGTTATTCCTTGCGCTAATGGCAAAGATGTTTTTGGCGTTCAACAGGTAGGGTCAACTGTGAAACAGCCTCATTGCTGAGGATGTCGTGCAGTTCTCCTTGTATTCTAATACATTTTTATCTATTTATTAATTAACTTTTCTGTCTTTTTAAGAAGTGAGGCATCTTCTCTCAGTATTTCTCTTTACCTTCTCTTACTTCCTAATGAACACCATTATATTCTTTGGAAGCTTGAATTTCAAGTCAATGGCCCCTGTGGTCGGGCTTGTTCCATATGAATAGGGGTCATCTTCTGAATAATAATAATAATAATAATAATAATAATAATAATAATAATAATAATAATAATAATAATAATAAAAGGTATAATAATAATCTTGCGAACGCCAATTGAAAACAAGTGGGGGGGGGGGGTTAGGCGGCATTTATTAATTAGAATGAAAACGGCTTTAATGTTTCTGGTTGAAGATAATAATTTTCTGATGAATTCCTAGTGAAATCTGGATCCACTCATTTACTAAAAACTATGTTCATGAGTGAAAAATAGATTCATTCACTGAATTAAAACTATGTTCATGAGTGAAAAATAGATTCATTCTCTGATTAAAAACTATGGTCATGACTGAAAACTAGACTCACTCATTCACTAAAAACTATGTTCAGTAAAAAATAGATTCGCTTATTGACTAAACACTATGAAAAATATTCATTCATTGAATAAAAACTACAGTATGTTCATGAATGAAAAATAGATTCATTCACTGAATAAAAACTATGTTCACGAATGAAAACTAGATTCACTCATTCACTAAAAGCTATGTTCAGTAAAAATAGATTCACTTACTGACTAAACACTATGTTCATGAGTGAAAAATAGATTCACTTACTGACTAAACACTATGTTCATGAGTGAAAAATAGATTCATTCACTGAATAAAAACTATGTTCATGAGTGAAAAATAGATTCATTCACTGAATAAAAACTATGTTCATGAATGAAAAATAGATTCATTCGCTGAATAAAAACTATATTCATGAATGAAAAATAGATTCATTCTCTGAATAAAAACTATGTTCATGAGTGAAAAATAGATTCATTCACTGAATAAAAACTATGTTCATGAGTGAAAAATAGATTCATTCATTGAATAAAAATTATGTTCATTAGTGAAAAATAGATTCATTCACTGAATAAAAACTATGGTCACGAACGGAAAATAGATTCATTCTCTGAATAAAAACTATGTTCATGAGTGAAAAATAGATTCATTCACTGAATAAAAACTATGTTCATGAGTAAAAAATAGACTCCCTCATTGAATAAAAACTATGTTCATTAGTGAAAAATAGATTCATTCACTGAATAAAAACTATGTTCATGAATGGAAAATAGATTCATTCTCTGAATAAAAACTATGTTCATGAGTGAAAAATAGATTCATTCATTGAATAAAAACTATGTTCATGAGTGAAAAATAGATTCATTCACTGAATAAAAACTATGTTCATGAGTGAAAACTAAATTCACTCATTGACTAAAAATTATGTTCATGAGTGAAAAATAGATTCATTCACTGTATACAAACTATGTTCAGGAGTGAAAAATAGATTCATTCATTGAATAAAAACTATGTTCAGGAGTGAAAAATATTCACTGAACAAAAACTATGTTCATATGTGAATAACAGATTCATTCAATGAAAAAAATCTATGTTCATGAGTGAGAAACAGATTCATTCACTGAATAAAAACTATGTTCATGAGTTAAAAACAGATTCATTCGCTGAATACAAACTGTGTTCATGAGTGAAAAAGATTCACTCGCTGAATAAAAACTGTTCATGAATGAAAAACAGATTCATTCGTTGAATAAAAACTGTTCATGAGTGAAAACAAGTAAAAAATCCGCCGAAGTTTCCTCGACGCAATCGGGTTTTCTTTACAGCTTACAATGCTGTATGATACAATGCTGTATGAAACTCTCAGCCACGGCCCATGAAACTCTCAGCCGAGGCCCATAAAACGTTCAGCCACGGCCCGCTGGTGGCCTGTGATGTTGGCACCCATAGCGGTGCCAGACGCACGATCGTGGCTAACTTTAACCTTAAATAAAATAAAAACTACTGAGTCTAGAGGGCTGCAATTTGGTGTGTTTGATGACTGGAGGGTGGATGACCTACATACCAATTTGCAGTCCTCTAGCCTCAGTAGTTTTTAAGATCTAAGTGCGGACAGAAAAAGTACGGACGGACAGACAAAGCCGGCACAATAAAAACTATGTTCAAGAGTGAAAAATATTCATTCACTGAATAAAAACTATTCATGAATGAAGATATTCTTCATTCACGAATTCATTCACTGAATAAAACCTAAAAGTTCATGAGTGAAAAATATCCACTCACTGAAAAAAAAACTATGTTCATACATGAACATGAAGTGTTGTTTTATATGCTGTGAAGGAAAACATGAATGTTGTTGATTCTTTAAAAAAAAAATGTACATGTATAAAATCCGAAACAAATACGTGAATCTTTGATGGAGAAAGAATATATATCTTTATAAATATAAGAGCGTATCATTATAATGAAAGATTTATACAAATATGAAATGTGATTAATGATGTTTTATTAAATGCAGCTTTCTAAATTATGTTAATAAGCAGAGATATCTCTGAAATATGAGGATATGTTTTATAATTAGGGATGCCTTGCTATACTATTGCTTATTTTCCATTCATACCTCTCTCTCTCTCTCTCTTTCTCTTTTCTAAGCCTTAGCTCGAGATTTAATCAAAACATATACAAAACTATGGCATGTACCATTCGTACCTCTCTCTCTCTCTTTCTCTCTCTCTCTCTCTCTCTCTCTCTCTCTCTCTCTCTCTCTCTCTCTCTCTCCCCAAAGTCTTACCTCAAGATTTAATAAAAACAGAAATCATGGCATGTACCATGAAGGCTAAGTGTTGTCCTATACTTTGCTTGATCTCTCTCTCTCTCTCTCTCTCTCTCTCTCTCTATATATATATATATATATATATGTGTGTGTGTGTGTGTGTGTGTGTGTGTGTGTATATGTATATATATATATATATATATATATATATATATATATATATATATATATATATATATATATATCTTCCTTTTATTTGTCATGTACTATTCTATCTTTTAACACTTGTTTCATAGCATAATTAAAAATAGGCTTGGACGATCACATATTTTTTTTTCAGCTCAAAATGACTTCTCTCTCCACCTACGACCCCACTTTTTCCCTCTTCATTTTTCTAGTTCTCCTTATCTCTAGTTTGCATCTCTAATTATTCTGAGAGAGAGAGGAGGAGGAGGAGGAGGAGGAGGAGGAGGAGGAGGAGGAGGAGGAGGAGGGGGAGGCGGAGGAGGAGGTCTACAAAGAAGGAGGAGAGGGGATAGAGTGAATGAGAGACAAAGAACCAGAGAGAGAGAGAGAGAGAGAGAGAGAGTTTAAAGGCAAAATTTGCAGAAATTTCCTGGATCTTTTCACTGATACCTTTCTCCCCTCTGTAATTTATTACCATTTTCTTATCTACGTGTGTTAATCTTCTTTCTTTCTCACATTTCTTTCTCAAGTTTTTTGCCGGTCAGCCGTTCGTCTTCGGCTCCTGCTTACCTTCACAGTATTTTATAATTTTTTGACAATTTTTTTCTTTAAAAACATTTTCCATTTATCTTCTTCGTGAAATTTCAGAAAAATTTTGATCTGCAGAAAAATTTAAAAATGGCCTTTTTCACACACACACACACACACATATATATATATATATGCATATATAAATGCATTTAAGTTGTCAATAGTTATATTGATGTATGTATATATATTTTTTCATTTATATATATATATATATATATATATATATATATATATATATAGATATATATTATCATAGTATATATTTTAAGTGCAGAATGCTTAACAGTACTTTTAAAAAACGGAAAAAATTATTATTATTATTATTATTATTATTATTATTATTATTATTATTATTATTATTATTATTATTATTATTACAAAGAAGATGAATCCTACTTTTATGGAACAAGCCCACAACCGGGGCCACGGACTTAAAATTCAAGTCTCAAAAGAATACTACGGTATTCACCTGAACAGCAGCAACAGAAGCCTAAATTCGATCAAACAGTTCGCAGAGATTTCAACAGCACCCAAAAGTAATGAGAAAGACGCCACGAAAGCAGGAAAGAAATGAGTCATTTCAGAGAAGCCAAAGTGATTACTGGCGAACGCAGTCAATGTTGTCTTTTACAGTCACACAGATATATTCCGTCATTCCTGAGACTCATGAAGATTCCTATTTACTCATCACAAGTTAGGATGGTCCTGTGTTCTACAGACTGACCTATTCTATTCTGAAAGAACAGTTTACTTAAAGAACAGTAATGAATACTTATATATATATATATATATATATATATATATATATATATATATATATATATATATATATATATATATATATATATATATATATATATATATATACATACATGTACATATGTATATACATCTATATAATGTGTATATATATACATATGTGTGTGTATATATCCATACACATATATTCATATAAATAAAATATACGTAAATACAGAGATATATACATATATATGTATATATGTACTATATATGTATACACACATATACTGTACATACACATACATTACAATTACCACATATCCATACACAAAAACGGAATAAAAAAAAGACTGCAGGGAGCGAAACCTACACTACACTACACTACACTACACTACACTACACACACACAGACACACGCATAAATGTACTCATGGACACGTACACCCACGCACAAAAGAGCTACTTGAAAGTAAATAATGCTATTTGAAGGGCTTTCGGAATTAACGTCCTACGAGGGGAAAAAAATCTTTCTAAAACACACGATTACGCGCTTGACGAAGCATAATTATGACCTCCGGGTATCGCTTTTCGAGGAGGAGGAGGAGGAGGAGGAGGAGGAGGAGGAGGAGGAGGAGGAGGAGGAGGAGGAGGAGGAGGAGGAGGAGGAGGAGGAGGAGAGGGTATAAGTGAATGTCTACAAAGAACCAGAGAAAGAGAGAGAGAGACAGAGAGGAGGATGAAATGAACGTCTGCAATGAACCGGAGAGAGAGAGAGAGAGAGAGAGAGAGAGAGAGAGAGAGAGAGAGAGAGAGAGAGAGAGAGAGGAGGATGAAATGAACGTCTACAAGGAGCCAGAGAGAGAGAGAGAGAGAGAGAGAGAGAGAGAGAGAGAGAGAGAGAGAGAGAGAGGATGGGGTGAACGTCTACAAAGAACCAGAGAGAGTGAGAAAAAGAGAGAGAGAGAAAAGAAGGAGGTGAAAATCTACAAAGAACCAGAGAGAGAGAGAGAGAGAGAGAGAGAGAGAGAGAGAGAGAGAGAGAGAGAGAGAGAGAGAAAAGCAATTTTTTTCAGCCCACCTTAAGGTGAATTAACCTTCCCTTTTACGTAAACGAAAAATAGAGGTCATTTCTTATTCATCGCCGGACTTTCTTTTTTATGGCTAAACTTCCGCTTGTCTGAAAGTTATCGATAGAGAGAGAGAGAGAGAGAGAGAGAGAGAGAGAGAGAGAGAGAGAGAGAGAGAGAGAGAGAGAGCCTGGCATGAAAGGAGCGACAGGTACTGCCATGCCATCAATGGAGAAATTAATGAGTAAATACCACTTCTTCTTCTTCTTCTTCTTCTTCTTCTTCTTCTTCTTCTTCTTCTTCTTCTTCTTCTTCTTCTTCTTCGTCTTCTTCTTCTTCTTCTTCTTCTTCCTCTCTTCAGGGAGACAAGTCTTTCAAGGAACAGCCATTTCTCCCTCCAGTGACGATGAATTCACGATCATTCACTTGGAAATCATTTGGCTCAATATCATCTTAACTGTTTCTGATATTCATAAAATATCACAGCTGGAGGGCAGTGCACCGTCAATGCACCTCCAGTGGTGCACGATAGGTATTACTAAAAGGTGTTAGCAGTGTCCCTTCGACCCTAAGCTGCACCCAACTTTTAGCCTTTTACTTTACCTCCATTCCCGATTTCTTTCTTCAACTAGTGGATTCCCATTCCATTCAATCTCTCATGATGACGGACTTGAAGACTCCCATACTGGAAAGCATCGCCTTGTGTGTCTGGGGTTGGCAGAGGGGAAGTCAAGCCTCATAACTGGCAAACAGGTGGATTTCCACATCAAATGATGCTGGCTTAAGTCTCCCAAGTTGGTTAGATTAGTGGATTCCCATTCCAGAAGATGGTGGTTCCATTCCAAGAATTGCTGTTTGAGTCTCCTAAGGTCAGTAGGCTGGCAGACTCTTATGCCAAAGGATACCGGTTCGAATGGAATGGCATATACAATTTAGACCTAGGCCAAGCGCTGGGACCTATGATGAGGTCATTCAGCGCTGAAGGGAAAACTGAGAGTAAAAGGTTTCAGAGGTGCAACAAGAGGAAAACCTTGCTGTTGCACTATGAATCAATTGTTAGGAGAGGGTTGAGGAAAGTAAGATGGAAGAAAGAATGTTAATGGAGGTAGAGTAAAAAGAAATGAAAGGGGTTGCAGCTAGGGGCCTAAGGAAGGGACACGGCTACTGGCTCCAGTCTCTCAGGCTTGTAAGGGTTACACGTCCTGTATCAGGGCCGTAAATGTTGGGTCCCTACCCCAAAGGACATCCTGAAACTTACAATCAGCCTTACCAGTAGGAAGTAAGCAGCACCGGCTCAAGAATATAGTATGCAAGCCAGATTTGTTGAACAGCAGCACAAGTATGCAGTAATTGTACCTTACTGTCGAACTTCTTAGTTTAAGAGGTCCTTTATTCCTCACACCGTTGGACTGTGGAACAGTCTTCCAGATGATGTCGTGCAACTGGAACTATTCTCCTTGCATTTTAATACATTGTTATTTGTTTATTAATTTATTTTTATTTTCTTTTAATTAGTGGGATCTCTTTCTGTATTTCCCTTTACCTTCTCTTACTTCCTAATGAGCACCATATTCTTTGGAAGCTTGAATTTCAAGTCAATGGCCCCTTAGGCGGGCTTGTTCCATTTGAATAGGGTTCATCTTCTGAATAATAATAATAATAATAATAATAATAATAATAATAATAATAATAATATAATAATAATAATAATAATAAATAGGTAGTAGACCAACTTTTATACACGTGGTGTTTGTATAGGGTTTTCTCTATTTTTCTAATAAATGATTTTTCTAGGTTACTGGCAGAGTGCAGTAACCTAGAAAAATCAATTATTAAAAAAAAATAGAGAAAACTCTACCACCTTCAGTAATAATAATAATAATAATAATAATAATAATAATAATAATAATAATAATAATAATAATAATAATCAGGCAAGCCGTAAAATTGGATAAAAACGGTCAGTAATTCCACAACACATCTCTGTAACATTAGGTTGTGATATAGTATTACAGCCTAATATTACAAAGGCCTCAGTTGCTTCCATCGTATTCTTTCTCTCGTAACGAAGACCTCCTTTCTAATTATCATCATTTTATGACCCAGTGTATATATACCTCAACGCCGCCGCCGCCGCCGCCGCCGGCCTTCTCGCCCGAAAAAATGAGCAAAACTAATTGCACGTTTCTTTTAGAATTTACACACTAATAACGCCCGGTCGATTAGAGAAGGTTTTCTATTTATTGCCTCCTTTTATTACACCCGAGACTGTCCTCCGATATGTTTACAGCGCTGTAAACATCATTCCTTGAATATCTCCTTTTATTCCTTCGCCCCCGATGCAATTTCGTGCCGTGTTTCTTCTTCTTACTCTTCGTTTGTTACCTTTAATCTGTTATTATTATTATTATTATCATTATTATTATTATTATTATTATTATTATTATTATTATTACTGAGAATTAAAAGCCACTGCAGTGTTAAAAATATTTATGTACAAAGTTTTTAACTTTGTACATAAATATTTCTAACATTACTGTGGCTTATTTGTTTCATCATTATTATTATTATTATTATTATTATTATTATTATTATTATTATTATTATTAAAAATACTCATAATACCATAAGTCTTGAAATGCAGAAACAAATCCACAGCTATGTATGGGTTTAGATGTATTTTTAAATATATTTGTACCCACACATAACTGTGGATTTGTGTCTCCATTATTATTATTATTATTATTATTATTATTATTATTATTATTATTATTATTATTATTATTATTATTATTATTATTCCTGTGTAAAATTTCATGTGGAAGAAGTCATAATGTCATTAAATAATTCGACAAGCTTCTGCAGAATGATATATCACCGGAAAGAGAGAGAGAGAGAGAGAGAGAGAGAGAGAGAGAGAGAGAGAGGAGAGAGAGAGAGAGAGAAATGACAAACGACCATTCCCACAAATACAAGATTAATGGGAAAGAAGCTATAAAGCTTACAGATACAATCAATCGCACTTCACTAACACCTCGTCATTAGCGATAAGTTATCAGTACACATATCTAACCCAGTCACATATCGCTTAAGATATCACGAACACTTATAACCAGGTAAAAAATGCGCCGCAGTTTCTTCGGTGCAATCGAGTTTTCTGTACAGCGTGTAATCCTGTATGAAACTCTCAGCCACGGCCCATGAAACTCTTAGCCGCGGCCCATGAAAATTTCAGCCACGGCCCGGTGGTAGCCTGTGTTGTTGGTACCTATAACGGTGTCAGACGCACGATCATGGCTAACTTTAACCTTAAATAAAATAAAAACTACTCAGGCTAGACTGCTGCACTTAAGTGTTTTACACTGGAGTGGTGATGACCAATATTCCACCTGTAACCCCTCTAGCCTTAGTAGTTTTTAAGATCTGAGGGCGGACAGAAAAAGTGCGGATGGACAGACAAAAAGCCATCTCAATAGTTTTCTTTTGCAGAAAACTAAAACGTCAGAAATGATAGAGTTCATTTCCTGACTGCGTACACATGAAAGTCAACATTTATAGATTTGTTTTAATTTCTCTATGACATCTAGCGATTGGAAGCACGCTCGTCCACCCCAGATGATGATATATTTACTCTCAAATTTTAATATCTCTTTCCATGGTGAGACCAAAAAATATAACAGAATAGATTAGGAATACAGAGTGTAGGCCAAAGGCCAAGCGCTGGGACCTATGAGGTCATTCAGCGCTGAAACGGAAATTGATAGCACACACATTATGTATATGTGTGTATATATATATATATATATATATATATATATATATAATACATACATAATATATATGTATATATATTATATATATATACATATATACGTATATATACATATATACATATATACGTATATGTATAGTGTATGTGTAAATATATGTCATTTGGGACACACATATATATATTTACTTTGTCAATACTGAATGATTGATTCAAAGTTGACAAGTAGCAAAAAGTCAACTGCTGTTAGATGAAGAAGACCAAACAAACATGGGTATATTTGAATGTCAAACGGTTTCTGACTGTATTACAAAAAAAAAAAAAAACCATTTCGTCTTTCTTTGAAACTGGCATAAACACTCATATCCATCCTTAACACACAATATCTCTCTCTCTCTCTCTCTCTCTCTCTCTCTCTCTCTCTCTCTCTCTCTCTCTCTCTCTCTCTTCGTCTGTCTTTGAGACGCCCACAAACAAACTATTACTACACTCATTATATCCAAATGTCGAGCACACAAGTTCTTCTTTTTACCTCTCTCTTTTACCTCCTCTTTTGCTCTGTCTTTCACTCACACTTCCGCCTTCCTTATTCTGCTTCCCCAGTACCCCTCCCTTCGAGATAAATACACCAATTCCCCTCAGGACACTGCGAATACCCCAACAACTGCGTTGGGTCTTTGATCCTCCGTCCAATTTCGACATCAGCTCAAAACAACTCCCCAGTTTCTTCTTCGTAACTTATCATCCAACAATTCCTTCGGTTTGATTCTTGTCTTGTTCCTCCTCCTCCTCCTCCTCCTCATCCTCCTCTTCCTCTCCATTCTCGTCTTCCTCTTCCTTCTTGTCTTTCTCCTCTTCCTCCTCCTCGTCGTCTTCCTCTTCCTCATCCTCGTCCTCTCGTCTTCTTCATATCCTCCTCCTCCTCCTCCTCCTCCCCCTCTTCTTCTTCTTCTTCTTCTTCTTCTTCTTCTTCTTCAGGACTTTGTTTTCACTCTTGTGTGATTCCTGACCATTCGTGGAATTTCGTGGGGTGCGATTTCTTTCCCTTCTATTAGAGTGACCCTCTCTCTCTCTCTCTCTCTCTCTCTCTCTCTCTCTCTCTCTCTCTCTCTCTCTCTCTTCCCTCGCTCAATTTTTTTCTGTGTCGTTCGTGTTTACCTTCTTTCAAAGCGTACTTATTTTCGTTCGTTATATGCCTGAATATCTTCTGGTAACAGAGGTCTATGAGAGTAAAATGGTGACAGTTACACTCTGAATTAAACGTTTATAGTTTACGTCCTGCATAATAAAATATTTTGTGGACAAAGTTTATTTGTGGTAATATATAATTTTCATCACTGGAAAAGTTACCTTCATACAGCTAACTATTATGAAGACACGGCAAGTTTTCACCTTCATATATTTCACATTAGTAATTGGTAATTTTAAATCATATAATACATTTTTATCGATTTATTAATTAATATTTTCTTTTTAATAAGTGTGATCTCTTCTTTCTGCATTTACCTTTACCTTCTCTCACTTCCTAACGAGCACCTTATTCTTTGGAAGCTTGAATTTCAAGTCAGTGGCTCCTGTGGTGGGTTTGTTCCATATGAATAGGGTTCTTCATCTTCTGAATAATAATAATAATAATAATAATAATAATAATAATAATAATAATAATAATAATAATAATAATAATCCTATGTAATTCTTTCTTTCCTTCACCGCCAGCCATTCTCCCAAAATTATTAGACACGAGAGAGAGAGAGAGAGAGAGAGAGAGAGAGAGAGAGAGAGAGAGAGAGAGAGAGAGAGAGAGAGAGAGAGAGAGCACCTCCGATAGAGACGAGTGTCACATTCGTCAAAATCACATCAACTGTCTGACAAGCTATATATTTCAGGGCCGTGCTGCATTATCGGTTTAAAGGGAACATTTACCTTTAAAGCTGTGACGCCAGAAAAATCCCAATAATGAATTAATTAACTCCTTTGACCTTTAATTCGCAATATTCAAGCTCATATGTTTGATGGCGGCGCTGAAGAGCTGCTCTAATATACAGTATTAGTTCACTAACGTGTTGCATAACTCAACCAGTTCGATTTAAGTGAACCTGAAACCGTATTTAATGAATCGGCTTCATATTTCTTACATTTTATCAAGTTTACTCTTTATGTCATTCTTCTCTTTGTCAACATCAACTTTTTTTATTCCGCTTTGCTGTCAAGTTATATCACGGCGTTTCCTGATACATCATAAGCAACAGCGCATAAGCTCCGAAATTCGTACTAGCTCTCTCTCTCTCTCTCTCTCTCTCTCTCTCTCTCTCTCTCTCTCTCTATATATATATATATATATATATATATATATATATATATATATATATATAAAATATAAATATATATATATATATATATATATATTATATAAATATATTGTATATATATATGTATATATTTATTATATATGTATGAATATATATGTATATAAATGTAGATGTACACACACACACACACACACACACACACACACATATATATATATATATATATATATATATATATATATATATATACATATACATATATATATATATATAACATCCACAGTTCTTCCTTAATGACTACCCCAACTTTCGAATCTAAGGAGATTTCCTGAAACATCTGCATTCAGAAATAATCAGGCACATTTCAAACTCTCTCTCTCTCTCTCTCTCTCTCTCTCTCAGCTAGAACTCTTACCCTAATTAGAGGTGGTAATTACACTTGTTGTACTAATTCAGACAAATTATGCAGCATATCATACTCGGGCGTCAAGTTTTTAATTCTTTTAAAAAGTCAAGTTACTATTACTATTCTGAATATTCACCATGATAATAAACTTGATATAAATAGATAGTAACTATTATTCTTAACATCTTCACTGTAACAAGGAGACTATGAAAAACTATTAAAAGACGAAAATGAAAAGATCGTAACTATTTTTATTACTTCTACCTACAAAGAATAGAATAGAATATACAATTTAGGCCGAAGGCCAAGCGCTGGGACCTTTGAGGTCATTCAGCGCTGGAACAGAAATGAACTGGAAAAAGGTTTGAAAGGTGTAACAGGAGGAACACCTCGCATTTGCACTATTGTTAGCGAGGGTGGAAAGCAAGATGGAAGAAAGAATATGAAAGGAGGTACAGTAAAAGGAATGAAAGGGCTTGCAGCTAGGGGCCTAAGGAAGGGACGCTGCAAAGAACTTCAAGTAATGCCTACAGTGCACCGCGCGTGAGGTGCACTGACGGCACTATCCCCCTACGGGATCTGCTTACAAAGATAATAACTTTGTTGTGTATTAAAACTAGCATTGCAATCCTACTATCATTGTCAAGGCACCGTTTAAAAATACCTACAGTGCACCATGTAAGGGGCACTGTGGGCGGTCTCCCACACCTATGGGGTTGTCAAAATGGCTTACAAAACACAGCAAAAGACTGAATGATAACAACGTTGTTTAAGATGTTAAATGTCTTACATATATTCATGGTTATATTAATAAAGATACACACACACACACACACATACATATATATATATATATATATATATATATATATATATATATATATATATATATTTTATATATATATATATATATATATATATATATATATATATATATATATATATATATATATATATATATATATATATATATATATATATATATATATATATAGAGAGAGAGAGAGAGAGAGAGAGAGAGAGAGAGAGAGAGAGAGAGATACACAAACACACAGACATATGTATATACAGTATATATATACAGGCTGTAAATATATACATACATCCATGTATTAATCATTAAAAATTTGTTCCGATACGAGTACATTACCCGTCAAATACCAGCTTAACAAAGACCCGTCCGCCATTTTTTGCCGACAGATCGTTAAATTGCCTCGCTATCTATTATTAAAAAATCAATCTGATGATGATTCACAGAACAACTTTCGTAAAAACAGGTCAGCTATTTTCGTCGTGATATCATGAAGGTCTCAAGGTCATGACGAATAAAACGCACTTCGCTTACAGCTACCGTTTAAATACTCCTAACGCTTTTCGTGAGTTACATAATAAAATTATTATTATTATTATTATTATTATTATTATTATTATTATTATTATTATTATTATTATTATTATTATTATTATCTACAATATAAAACCCCAATTCATTTGGAACAAACCTCTCACGCTCTTCCGGAGTTACATAAAAATTTATTATTATTATTATTATTATTATTATTATTATTATTATTATAATTATTCATAAAACTCTCATAACAGCATGAGTCACTAAAATAGTGAAGAAAACCACAGTGGTGTAACAGTATAATTTTATATGTATTTCCACTATATATATTTCTAATTTATATTTACACTTACACCGCTGTGGAGCTCTTCAACATTATTATTATTATTATTATTATTATTATTATTATTATTATTATTATTATTATTATTATTATTATTATTATTATTCAGAAGATAAAACCCCAATTCATAAGGGACAAGCCCACTAAAGGGGCCACTGACTTGAAATTCAAGCTTCCAAAGAATGTTATGGAGTTCATTAGATAGAAGTTACAGAGTGTAATAGCAAATGCAGAAAGGAGAGACCAGTTATTACAAAAGAAAAAAAAGAATAAATTCATAAATAAAAATATAAATAAAATTAAGAATCAAGTTTCCAAAGAATATGGTGTTTATTTGAAAGAAGTTACAGAAGGCATTAGGAGGTACAGAAAGAGGAGAGCGCTTATTATAAAAAAAGATAAATTAATAAATTAATAAATAAACATATAAATAGAGTCACGAATCACGGACGACGTACCATGCAAAATCAATAAGCAATCTGCAGTCGTTACAGCGAAGTGTTTCATGGGAATATTTCCCGACTTTACAGCAATCTCATTACATCGATTAAACCCTGATTTTGTTGTTCATACTTGTAAACATGACAGGTTTAGTCTGCCACGTTTGGACGATGAAGAATGGAATGGAATATAAAATTTAGGCTAAAGGCCAACCGCTGGAACCTATGAGGTCATTCAGCGCTGAAAGGGAATCTGAGAGTAATAAGGTTTGAAAGGTGTAACAGGAGGAAACCCTTTTTTAGTTGCACTACGAAACAATTGTTAAGAGAGGGTTGAGGAGAGGAAGATGGAAGAAAAAGAAAATGATCGGAGGTACAGTAAAAGAAATGAAAGGGGTTGCAGTTAGGGGCCTAAGGGGGGGGGACGCCTGCAAGTAACCTTATTAAGTAATGCCTACAGTGCACCGCGTGAGGCGCACTGATGGCACTACCCCACCCCCACCAAGGATTCGTCCTACAGGATACTCCATGGTGCAGATCTGATGTTTGTCTATAATCGAACTCTGGAGGATTTATGTGATGGAATTCCCTTTTGGGGTGGACTCCATTCCAGAGGTAAAGCGAATTCGATATTTATGGGGCTGCTTTTGTGGTTTAACATAAGAGAGTAAAAAAAATGTCGAGTGTAAGCAGACACGGTGTTATATATATGTGCTAGCGAGATGGCACGCGCTACGCTGCGCGGGGCGGGAGGGTGGATGTGTCATGTCTCTCCTACCCTATCGCTCCCCTACCTACGCCGCCCCCACCCGGGGCGGACAAACAAGAAAGATCCACACGGCTTTCATATATATATATATATATATGTATATATATATACATATTGTATATATATTATATATATAATATACAGTATATATATATAATATATAATATACTGTATATATATATATATATATATATATATATATATATATTATATATATAACCTACACGTCACAAGGACTGCAAGATACCAAGCTCTTTTCTGTATTTAACATATACACTTCTTAGGGTAAAATACCCTGAAGAAATATTTATATTAAGTACACAAAAGCGCTTTGTACTCACACCGTTTTAATATTTCATTCTGGCTCTTGTAGTATATATACTGTAGAGTATAAGTATATAAGCATATATATATATATATTTGTCATTTTTACTCACAATACTTTCATACCACAAATGCCGAATTCGCTCAGGGCATGTCAATATATCGAAAAAAAGTTTCAGCTACCATAAAAATGTCTTCACCTGAATCATTAATGATATTAAAGAGCTATTATGATCAGAATATTCTCAAGCTATATAAATAAAATGTTTTTGATACCACTTCATAATCATATTCCTAAAACCAGTCTAAATAATGATAAAATTTTCGGTTTATTTTTTTTTGCTTCGCAGCTTTCCATCCTTCATCAGCACTCTACCCAATCTCCTTTAGACCACTTTTATATCTCTTTTCTCTCATTTTTCTGCATTCTTTTTTTTTTTTCTCTCGCTTCTCTTTCATTCCTTTTTTTTTGTCAACTTTCTTCTCGCTTAACCCATGTCTTTTCTGTTACTCTTGGCAATTCCCTTATGGGCCATTCGCCAACTTTCTTCTCGCTTTTATCCAGCCTTTTTTTTTTTCTCATGTCTTCGTCTGTTACTTATTCCTCATTCAACCCTTCTCTTTTTTATTCATTCTCTCTCTCTCTCTCTCTCTCTCTCTCTCTCTCTCTCTCTCTCTCTTCTCACCTTTTCCCACTTACTCATTCATACTCTCTCTCTCTTCTCACCTTTTCCCACTTATTCATTCATTCTCTTCTCTCTCTCTCTCTCTCTCTCTCTCTCTCTCTCTCTCTCTCTCTCACCTTTTCTCACTTATTCATTCATTTCTCTCTCTCTCTCTCATCTTTCTCTCACTTATTCATTCTCTCTCTCTCTCTCTCATCTTTTCCCACTTATTCATTCTCTCTCTCTCTCTCTCTCTCTCTCTCTCTCTCTCTCTCTCTCTCTCTCTCTTTCACTTATTCATTCTCTCTCTCTCCCCACTTATTCATTCATTTTGCGCCCAGCTTCCAATTGCATTAAGTTATCCATTCATTTATCCAATTTTCCTACTTACTGCATTTATCACCCCTTTTTCCCCTTGACGGGTCATTTACTCGTTAAATTAAGCAACCTCCCTGATACCCTCTAAATATTTTTGACATAAACATCTCTAACTACAAATGAAAGGGTTGCCAGTTTATTCTGCTTTCCCTGTTTTGGCCATAATAATCGCTTTCCCTTTTAGTTTTCTGTAAAAGGAAACTACTGGGTCGGCTTTGTCGGTCCGTCTGCACTTTATTCTGTCGGCACTTTTTCTGTCCGTCCGCACTTTATTCTGTCCACATTTTTTCTGTCTGCCATCACATCTTAAAAGCTACTGAGGCTAGAGGGCTGCAAATTGGTATGTTGATCATCCACCTTCCAATCATCAAACATACCAAATTGCAGCCCTCTAACCTCAGTAGCTTTTATTTTATTTAAGGTTAAAGTTACCCATAATCGTGCTTCTGGCGACGATATAGGATATATAAGCCACCACCGGGCCGTGTTAAAGTTTCATGGGCCGCAGCTCAAACAGCATTATACAGAGACCACCAAAAGATAGATCTATTTCCGGTGGCCTTGATTATACTCTGTAGCGACTGTACAGAGAACTCGATTGAGCCGAAGAAACTTCGGCGCAATTTTTACTTATGTCATTCACAGTCTTCGTTATTTTCTCCACTTTCTTTCTATTTAGGCATTCTATCAATCAATCATGTCTCCGGATATTTTCTTTTATTTTTTACATTATCTCCACTCATCAGGTTACCCCCATCATTCGTATTTCCTTCCTTCCCCTCATTCTTTTATTTTCTACATTATCTATCTCTTCTCTTTAGGTTGCCTCACATCTTTCCTATTTCCTTTCTTCCTTCTCTCCTCATTTTTATTTACTGGTTCTTATCTGTTGGTCTTATTCCTAATTTCATTCCTGCACTTCCAATTCCTTTATTCAACTATTATCTTAACCATTCCCGCACCTGGTTCCGGACCCATTCAGTCTTGGATGAATTTCCTTTAGTTTTCTCTAAACCACCACAGACAATTAAGGGCCGAGGAGGGAAATGCAGTCCAAAACGAGCAACTTCTTACAGGGGATCGCGCAATGAAATACGGAGAATTTTGACAGAGGAATTCTCCCCGAAATGGGCATCATCATTTGCCGATGGAACGCGACCTGAGGAGTGGAATTTCTTGCAATGAAACGAACCTCAGATTGAAGAACCTTCGACAATAGACCGCGCTCTTCAATGCGACTTTTTTTCCCCCCCAGTGGAACCCGCCTGAAACGAGTGTTTTTGTAACGGAGTGATTTCCTGATTCAGTGAAATGCGCCCTAGACTAGAGTATAGAATTTAAGCCAAGGCCAAGTACTGGAACCTACGACGTCATTCAGCGCTGAAGGGGAAATTATCAGTAAAAAGGTTTGAAAAGTGTAACGGGAGGAAAACTTCAAAGCAGTTGCACTATGAAACAATTGTTAGGAGACGGTGGAAAGTAGATGAAAAAAAGAGAAGATGAACGGAGGTACATTAAAAGTAATGAAAGGGTTTGCATTTACCTAGACTAGGAAGCCCAATGGCGCAATATAATGCGCCCTGAAATACCAAACCAATTTCAGTCCGGATAATTCTTAATACAAATAATTGAACTGCCATTTACGATTATCATCAAATTGACTAAATAGTAATGATTCCATTTTATTGGGAATATTTCTGTTATTGACGGTAAATGATATATAAATAGATATATGTATGTATATATATACACACATATACATAAATATATATATATATATATATATATATATATATATATATATATATATATATAAATATTATATATATAAATATATTTATATACATACATAAGTATATGTATATATATATATATATATATATATATATATATATATATATATATATATATATATATATATATATATATATATATATATCGTCGTTTTTATCACCATCATTATTGCTAGATATATGAAACGGCTTATCGATATTCACATTAACATGCAAGATGTATAATAAAACCACTTACGGTCTCGAATATTACCATCATCCAATATTTATTAAATCCTCAAAAGTCGAACGCAGCTCGCAAATGATGGACCAGCAAAAAAAAAAAAAAATTAATAAATAAAAAAAAATTCAGCCACACCTTTCACTGCCGCTTAAAAAAAAAAAAAAAAGAGGAAGGCCGAAAGGAATTCAATAAAAGGGCTGAAAATGCTGTCACTTCCACCATTGAATTGCTAACATCCGACATAAGGCTGATATATATGCGACCTCCTGCTGCTGCTGTCTAGCTCCGTCGGAAAATATTATTATTCGCGTTTTAGGAAAATGCCGGCATTAAATTCCTATTGAAACGCCCATTAAAATGCCAGCGACGTTTCCCCTGGGATAAAATGTCTGCTGAAATGTGAATTTATATCTGTTTGTTCTTATGTGTATGTATATATATATATGCATATATGTATATATATATGTATATATATATATATGTATATTTATATATATACATTTATATATATATACATTTATGTATATGTATCTATATACATACATTTTATATATAAATGTGTATATATACACACACACACATATATATATATATATATATATATATATATATATATATATATATATATATATATATATATATATATATAGACATATATAAATATAATATATATATATATATATACATATATATATATATATATATATATATATATATATATATATATATATATATATATATATATATATATATATATATATATATATATATATATATATATATATATATATATAGAGAGAGAGAGAGAGAGAGAGAGAGAGAGAGAGAGAGAGAGAGAGAGAGAGAGAGAGAGAGAGAGAGATGGTGTGTGTGTGTTTGTACAGTACATACATACATTAATTTTATTTATTCATTTGTCTATCCAACATTAACCCTAGATTTCAGGCTGTGTGTGTGTTTATATGATGAGAGAGAGAGAGAGAGAGAGAGAGAGAGAGAGAGAGAGAGAGAGAGAGAGAGGTCTAAGGTGATTAAGCGACGTTGTAGGCAATGTGGCAGTCGAGTGGTGTAATTCCATAACCGGACTAAAATTCTTGCCTAATTAAGGCGGAAGTGACGTATAACTTCGTTGGCCCTTTTCACCCAAATGAACTTACTTGGGGCCTGAGCGAAATATAATCAAATATCGCCCTCAAAAACTTTTGCACTTTCTTTGGGAGCGGTTCCCGGAAGAGGGAGTCAATTGTTATTATCCACAAATTTTTTCTATAATAATAATAATAATAGCAATAATTCATAAGAGTGATAATAATAATAATAATAATAATAATAATAATAATAATAATAATAAAAATAATAATAAAGGTGACATGAACAAAATAATTAACAACAGGGTCCGGAAAGAGGTGTCAATTATCATAATACTTGAATTTCTTTATATTAATAATAATAATAATAATAATAATAATAATAATAATAAAAGCGACATGAACAAAGTAATAATTAATTGTAAGACTAAAGGAATAAAAAAATGGAGAAAAATATCATTGAATGTATCCAGTAGTAACAGAGAGTGAATATCAAATCTTGGAAACAAGAAAGAAAAATTATGAAAAATGTCAGAATAAACATTTTAAAACAATCAGTTCAAATGAAGGCTCTTTGGGTGCATATTAGGGGCAATAAATAATGGGGTATATATATATATATATATATATATATATATATATATATATATATATATATATATATTATATATATATATGTATGTATTATATATATAAATTTATAATTTATATATATGTATATATATACATTTATACATACATGTATGTATGTATGTATATATACATATACAGTATGTATATATATATATATATATATATATATATATATATATATATATATATATATATATATATATATATATATATATATATCTGGGAATATTCATCTAGTAAAAAGGCGTTCAACGAATGTTCCTCAATTCAGCAAGAACACGTTGACTCTCCTGAGAAGGAATATGATATACTTTTTAAAAAGTCTGACAAAAATTGAAGATTTCAAACCCGCACAGAGAAAGCGCTGGATAGTTTGTATATTTAATTCCCCATAATTCTTGTATAAGTACCTGAGAAATTATCAGATTTAAAGAAGATGAAATCTGGAGAACAATGAATTAATAACTTACTTGTCAAGAATGAGGGATGGTTTGAAAGCTTTCCAGTGCCTGCAGGGCAGGATATTTCGACAGGGAAAAGATGAATAACTCATTAACATAATGCATCATCGGTGCCTCATATTTGGAGTAGAGGAAATTTGCATACGTGAAATGAGAAAGTGGGTCGACACATTAAGAATAAGGACTTGAATAGAATAGAATATAGAATTTGGGCCAAATGCCAAGCGCTGGCACCTATGAGGTCATTCAGCACTGAGACGGAAATTGACAGTAAAAAGGTTTGAAAGGTGTAGCAGGAGGAAAACCTCGCAGCTGCACTATGAATCAGTTGTCAGAGAGACTGGAAAAGTAAGATGGAAGAAAGAAAATATGAATGGATGCAAGAAGGGCTGCAGCTAAGGGCTTAAGGAAGGGACGCTGCAAACAACCTTTAGTGATGCCTACAGTGCACCGCGAGAGATGCACTGATGGCGCTACCCCCCTACGGGGTCGACAAAATAAAAATTTATTCTAATGAAAAAAAGTCCCCTCGTGAAGAGAGCTTTACCTCGCATATAAAGTTTTGATCCATCTCGCTAAGCTTAGCAATCCATCTCTTTCAGTGGAGAGACGGAGGGGCTTTTAGGAAGAGAGAAAGAAAGAAAAAAGAAAGAAAGACAGAGAGAGAGAGAAAGATAGAAAGAAAAAAGGAAAAAAAAAAGAAAACAGATAAAAATGCGAGTGCGAAAAAGCCTGTGCGAATTTCGGAGAAAAATGTTCATATTTTTACTGATTTCCCTTTTTACTTTAATAAAATACTTTAGGGGATAATAAGCTTAAGAATGACTAGTATGCGTTTAAGTGGTTCGAAGCAACAAGGAAACGAGTTAAAATTGCGCCGAAGTTTCTTCAGCGCAATCGAGTTTTCTACAGAGCGTATAATCAAGGCCACAGAAAATAGATCTATCTTTCGGTGGTCTCGGTATAATGCTGTATAAGCCGCGGCCCAGGAATCTTTAACCCCGGCCCGGTGGTGGCTTGGCCTGTATCGTTGCCAGATGCACGATCATGACTAACTTTAACCTTAAATAAAATAAAAACTACTGAGGCTAGAGGGCTGCAATTTGGTACGTTTGATGATTGCAGAGTGGATAATCAACATACCTATTTGCAGCCCTCTAGCCTCAGTAGTTTTTAAGATATAAGGGCGGACGTACAGACAAAGCCGGCACAATAGTTTTCTTTTACAGAAAACTAAAACTAATTAAAGAAAAGTTATTTTTTAAAAATAAGATTCTTTCTTTTTTCTTTTCTATTCAAGAATGATTTATGGAGGATACCAAGCACAAAATAAGAGCAGATACAGTAATTTAGTGCCGTTACTGCACCTCACGCGGCGCACTGTAAGCATTGCTTAAGATTCTTTGCAGCGTCCCTTCTGGCCCTAGCTGCAACCCCTTTCATTCCTTTTACTGTTCCTCCGTTCATATTCTCTTTCTGCCATCTTATTCTCTCCTGACAATTGTTTCATAGTGCAACCGCAATGTTTTCCACCTGTTGCACCGTTCAAACCTTTTTACTCTCAATTTCCCCGTCAGCGATAAATGACCTCACAGGTCCCAGTGCTTGGCCTTTGGCATAAATTCTATATTCCATTCCATTAAAGAAAAACTGCCTCTTAAAGACGTAGATCCCAAATGGAAAACAAAACAATAGATAATTTTCACGCAGATGAAAGCTTTTGAGAAGCTGCTCAGACGACACTATTACTCATATATATATATATATATATATATATATATATATATATATATATATATATATATATATAGATAGATAGATAGATAGATAGATAGATAGATATATATATATAATAAATATATAGATAGATATATATATATATATATATATATATATAAATATATATACATATATATATATATGTATATATATATATATATATATATATATATATATATATATATATATATATATATATATATATGTATATACACACACACACACTGAGAATTACAGCTGATTATTCTGAGAATCTGTTTACGTCTCATTACCAACAATGAGAGTTGAGTAGGTTCCCCAAATCCCACGTCGTTCTTTTTAGGATGTTAGGAAACAAAATTATTATTATTATTATTATTATTATTATTATTATTATTATTATTATTATTATTATTATTATTCAGCATGTGACTCCAGCTCCCGTCTTATTTTAGGATATCAGGTAAATACAACATTATTATTATCATTACTATTATTCGGCATGTGATTCCAAATCCCCCGTCGTTCTTTTAGGATATTAGGTAACAAAACTATTATTATCATTACTATTATCCACCACGTGTCTCCAAATCCCACGTTGTTCTTTTAGGGAATTCGGTAAAATATCTTTTATTATGGCTATTATTATCATTGCTATTATTCAGCACGTGACTCCAAATCCCACGTCGTTCTTTTAGGACATTAGGAAACAAAATCATAATTATTACCATCACTCACCATGTCAACACAACCATAAGGAACAATCCTGTAAGACCTGTAACCTGCTAAACAAAGTTCCAAACTAAAAGAAAGAAGCAAAATACATAAAATAAGAATAAAAGGAAAAGAAAGTGTTTACTAACGAGAAGAGGAAAGAAAGAAATGAAAGCACTCCAGAGGGACCACATAAGAGGTCCTTAAAAGTAGGGGTCTTGGGAGACGGGAAACTTTAGACCATCATTACAACTGTTGATTCTCCTCATTAAAGTCTCCATTAAGGAGAGAGAGAGAGAGAGAGAGAGAGAGAGAGAGAGAGAGAGAGAGAGAGAGAGAGAGAGAGAGAGATGTACAAACAAACAGCCACCTATCAGATGGCAATGTGTACTTGTGTGTATACGCTCAAATATATTTGTGTGCATTGGAGAGAGAGAGAGAGAGAGATTAGCAAACTGAATATGAAATATATAATCAAACAAGAATCCTATTAAATGGCTATGTATATGTGTGTGCAGAGAGAGAAGAGAGAGAGAGAGAGAGAGAGAGAGAGAGAGAGAGAGAGAGAGAGAGAGAGAGAGAAAAGAGATATAATAGCAAACAAGAAACCAATCATATGGTAATGTGGAAATGTGCTATACACTCACATGTATGTGTATTGTGAGAGAGAGAGAGAGAGAGAGAGAGAGAGAGAGAGAGAGAGAGAGAGAGAGAGAGAGAGAGAGAGCACATATATGTAAAGCAGGAGGCCAGCCATCCTTTTTTTTTGTTTGAAGAAGAAGAAGAAGAGCAAGCGAAAGAATTCCGAAACTTAGGTGTACACTTAAAACTTTCTTTTTTCGTCCTAACTTGCCCATCAACCCATTACGAAGGGCCAACCCGAATTTCGAGCAGAGTTTCAACATTTCCTTGGAAAATTAATGTCCTGAAGCACAAGTTTTTTTTTCAAATGGCGTAGGAACCGAGACGGGCAAGTTATAGAGATTTGGGAAACACAGAAGAATGCCAGAGAGGAAAATACGATTATAAGACTACTTGAAAGGATTGGTACGGACATGGATTATTTTTAGCGTAGTTCATCTGTTAAAGGTTAAATAAATATATATATATATATATATATATATATATATATATATATATATATATATATATATATATATATATATATATATATATATATATATATATATATATATATATATATATATATATATATATATATATATATATATATATATAATATGGTCTGGACATGGTACTGTTAGTTCACCTGTGGTTAAAGAAATATATACATATATATATATATATATATATATATATATATATATATATATATATATAAATATATATATGTATAAATATAATATACATATATATAAATATATAATATATATATATATATATATATATATATATATATATATATATATATATATATATATATATATATATATAAAATACTCTTACTACATTTCAACTCCAAGTATTACACTTCCGGCTCTCATCTATTGTTCTAAGAGAGAGAGAGAGAGAGAGAGAGAGAGAGAGAGAGAGAGAGAGAGAGAGAGAGAGAGAATCACATATACGAATTCATATCCATGATCATTTGTTCAGTGTAACTGCAGCAAAAAAAAAAAGGAAGAGAAAATATTTATCCAGCAAAAAAAAAAAAAAATTAACAAACATACCTTACCTCCCGACCAAGTCCAACCACGATTTTCGAGAGCCCTTACCTGCAAAAAGAGAAAAAATTAAGATGAATTAATATTAGCCATGTGCCGCCTTTCAATGAACACCTTTGATGTGATGAAATACTATTCATTAAGGAATAAAATACCGACTCGATTCATTTGTACGCAGATGGGATGGCCTCCCGACCAATGGCAGTTTTACAGACAAGTGGGTTACCCAGTTACGACTGCTCCAGGCACCAGGTTCTTGGACTATTATTATTATTATTATATTATTTATTATTATTATTATTATTATTATTAAAAATAAATTATTATTATTATTATTAAAAATAACTTATTATTATTATTATTATTATTATTATTATTAAAAATAAATTATTATTATTATTAAAACAACATTATTATTATTATTATCATTAAAAACAACTTATTATTATTATTATTATTATTATTATTATTATTATTATTATTATTATTATTATTATTGTTATTAAAAATAACTTTATTATTATTATTATTATTATTATTATTATTATTATTATTATTATTATTATTACTGAATTGGATTCTAGAATTTAGGCCAAAGCCAAGCGCTGGGACCTATAATGACGTCATTCAGCGCTGAAAGGGAATCTGACAGTTAAAAAAGTTTGAAAGGTGTAACAGGAGGAAAGCCTCGCAGTTGCACTGTGATACAATTGTTAGAGAGGGTGGAAAGTCAGATGGAAGAAAGGGAATATGAACGGAGGCACAGAAAAAGGAATAAAAGAGGTTGCAACTAGGGACGGAAGGGGGGTTGCAAAACTAACCCCCCTATGGGGAATTATTATTATTATTATTATTATTATTATTATTATTATTATTATTATTATTATTATTATGAAGGGAGTAGGCCTTCTCTTAAGCATGTCCTGTTAAAAAGAATGGCAGTATAAGTGGAATTGATTTTATATCAGATCTTTTCAATTCTTCTCACTATTCTCAACTATCGCCTTTCCCCTTTATCCGGATTGTGTGCATCGGACAGCTCTTAGCAGAGATCAGCCTTGATGAAAAGAGAATAATCAGAAGAACTGAAAAGATCTTTTATAAAATCAGTTCCATTCATGGTGCCATTCTTTCTAACAGCAAATATTATTATTAATCATTATTATTATTTTTTGGTCTATCACAGCCACCCCATTCGACTGGGTTTATTATTATTATTATTATTATTATTATTATTATTATTATTATTATTATTATTATTATTATAGCCGTTTCTACGGTCTTTAATTTGTATCTATAAATCTTATAACCTCTTGGGATGAGTTCTTAGATTATTATTATTATTATTATTATCATAACAGCCGTTTCTATGGCATTGAATTTCTCTTTCTCTGGCATTCTCTCTCTCTCTCTCTCTCTCTCTCTCTCTCTCTCTCTCTCTCTCTCTCTCTCTCTCTCTCTCTATATATATATATATATATATATATATATATATATATCTTATAATCCCGTTCCCATCAGCGTGTGGCTGGTTTATATATCAGGTTTCCTAAGGCCACTGAATCACAAAAAAGGTGAAGTTAGACATATAGAGGACATTTTATCCTTTCGAAATAACAGGATCATAAAAATGACGTAGACCTATAATGTCCTATGTCTTTTCGTCGGTTTACGCAGCTTATGACGTTTGGATTATAGGTCTATCCCTATCTTATATTCAGCCGTTTTATCGTGGTTCTTGATGTGGTTATTCTTGGTTTTGGTGCTGCTTTTGTGGTGATTGCAGTGCCTCAGAAAAATGTTCAAATTAGATGTCGTAGAAACAGCTATTATATTCAACACTGCTGCTCTTTTTACTATTATTATTATTATTATTATTATTATTATTATTATTGTTGTTGTTGTTATTATGTTCCTAACGTCATTATGATTTTAATTTAAGCGATAAATAACCAAATGAAACACTTCATTGTTTAAGTATTAGCATTTGCATACTGACAGTCACAGTGAATTTAAAAAAAAGAAAGTACAGAAATATTACAAAACCACACTATCAAGAAAAAAATTCATGACAAACAAATACGCAAAATAATAAAAAAAACTCTCAGCATAAATAAAAAAAATATATATCTTATGACAAAACTGCCTTTTCTCTAGTCTATAAGAAAAATAGAAAAAATGATTCCTTCGCCATCAGCATATACGTTTAACTCTGTTATTATTTTGTTTTTGCTTTCTTTTCGTACATTCATTTTATTTGGAGAGAAAGAAAGAGAGGAGTTGGCATTTGGAACATAGTGACATTTTGTCCGTAGGCGCCTCCACCCTTCCGGAATATCCACCCGTCAGAGGAACGCAAGAGGACCCCGGAACAGGCTGGAAAAATCAAGACGTTATTTGGTTCCCTCACCGAAGTGACACCAGCATCTCACCGCGTGAACATTTTACGATGGAAGTCTCCCATAAGGCCTCATAATAAGGGATAATATAGGAGATTTTCAACCCGACGACCCTCGCGAGATAAAGAAGCCCCCTCGGGGAAAACTCCCACGATCGTAAGGTCGCTTCGGGCATGCTAACAAGGTCTATTTTGAGCACGGGGACGTTGGAAAATGCGAAGGAGAAGAAGCCGGGACCAAATAGCGCGCGGGATTGGCCACAAAACCGCCAGTTCGCTATTTCGTATGCATTCCTCCGCTCCGGATAACAAGGGCATACGACGGCAATCATCTTTAGGGTCACCTGCCTGTCTAGGACAATGGGATTCTCACCTTTAAGGATCCCGCGTGTCGTGTCTCTCCGCCCCCACCCCCCGCTGCCTGGCGGCTTTTCCTTATTGGATTATGATGGATGTGAGGCGTTTCGAGATTTTAATCAACGGGTTTTGACAAAAGGAGCTCCTCTCTCTCTCTCTCTCTCTCTCTCTCTCTCTCTCTCTCTCTCTCTTTTGTTGACTGTTTGGAGATGATGTCGTTGACGACCAGGACCAGAATAGAATAAAATACAGAATTCAGGCCAAAGGCCAATCGCTGGGACCTACTAGGTCATTCAGCGCTACAAGGAAAATTGAGAGTAAAGAAGGTTGCAAAGGTGTAACGGGAGGAAAACCTCAAAGCAGTTGCACTATGAAACAATGTTAGGAGAGGGTTGGGGAAAGCAAGATGAAAGAAATAATATGAATGAAGGTACAGTAAAAGGAATGAAAGGGGTTGCAGCTAGGGACCTACGGAAGGGGTGCTGCAAAGAACCTTGAGTCATGCCTACAGTACACCGCGCGAGGTGCACTGACAGCACTCCCCCCGGCCTACAGGCTCTTCCTGTATTATATAATACTTGTATATGAATTTTTGTCACGAGTGACTTCCTAAGCTCATAACGATTAATATTTATAATATCTGTATACATGCAGAGAGAGAGAGAGAGAGAGAGAGAGAGAGAGAGAGAGAGAGAGAGAGAGAGAGAGAGAGAGAGAGTTCTATAATTCCTTCCTTTAAGAAGGAGGGAGAAAGTCGAATTATTCCTTTCATGGAGAGAGAGAGAGACATTACAGACCTTACAAGAGAGAGAGGTTGAGGTCCTCAGTGTGAGGTTCTATTGATGTCCTTACTTTAAGAGGGAGGAGAACGCATCTTCCGGTATATTTTGCATCTTCCAGTCTTGGATGGTCTGGGAGAGCATCTTAGATATTTGAGAGCTTATTCTTAAACACATCTACGTCACTACCTGTTAGTTTTACCAGATGAGCTGGGTGATTAACAGACGCTGCATTATCGATGCTGTGCGTGGTGGATTAATGTCCTTTTTACTTTCCTAAGAACCCTGGTTAGTTTTTGGCTACACATTAATCTGGAATCCGCTTGCTCAATATTTTGATAATTTCAGTTCCATGAAATAGTAATTCCTTCTAATCTCTTTCAGCATGCCGGGGAACTGAACTCCTCCCATCAAGACTAGTATGAAGCTTAAGAATTGTAGCTCAACGAAGAGTCAAGGTCCTTAACTTCTTCTATTCTAGCTGAGAATGAGAGAGAGAGAGTTTTCATTTTTGCTCATCCTTTTGCCTATTATAATTGCGACAGTTGATTCGAGAAAAAACGGGGCACAAACTGGTTTGATAAGAGGATAATCATGTGTTCAGCTTTATTGTTTTGAAGTTATTATTATTTTTATTTTATTTTGCCAATAGAATTATTATTTGATCATTGCATAAATACTATATTCAAGGATCATGGAATAAGGTCTTTAACAAGATTTCCTTGTTTGTGATTGTCTTTATTAGGTCCTTGGAAATAAAAACATAGCATTCCTATTTTATCATTATAGTTATTGATTCAAATTTATCAGAGTTAAATACCATCCTATTTATCTCAGAAGATGAATTTATTATTTTGTTTAGGTCCCACAAAGGAGCCACTGACTTGAAATTCAAGCTTCCAAAGAATTCTTGTGTCATCTGCGAAACTTCTTACTACTGAGTCCTTAAGAAAAATTACTGTCTATGTCTGCAATAAATAATCACAAACAGCGAACAAAGAAACGTAACACCGTGCAATTATGTACACGGATATTACTTAGCTTCATCAATCATCGTTTGCAATCACTATCGATTTTAAAAAAAATTCTTTTATCCATCGGCCGTCAGTCTTTGTCAACAATGTTATGTGGAAAACATTTTTGAATAAATAATATATTATGAATGATTCTCAAAATATATTTAGCAAAAGTCTCAGGTAAATAACATCTCCTTTCTTTTTCATTTTTCATATTTTTATATCTCCTTTCGGGAGTTTTGGAAAAGAAATTCAACAGTTGGGTTTGTGTACTTTTTCGGGTACAAAACCATTTGTCCGATATTTGAACAATCTATTTTTTCATTAAATGTTCTCTTATATTTTTTCATTCTCTCTTTCTATACTTTCATAATCTGAGATGTCAGACTCACAGGATTGATACTTTCTCACTCCTAGTCTTGAACCACGTTTTGAAAGTTCAAAGGAGTTACCTATATGCATATTCTAATGCTCATCATAAATTTTCTTTCAGTTTACTTCGAGAACAAATAATAATAATAATAATAATAATAATAATAATATTAATAATACCAATTTAATAATAATAATATGGCAATAATAATAATGGTCCTGCTAATGATAATTTTAATAATAATAATAGCCTAGGACATATTTAATAAATTCAGCAAGAGAAGTTTTTAGAATCTGATAAGTATTAAAAGTATTTTCATCTCTTACGACCTGTATCAATTCTAAATATATAATAATGTAAATAATCATGAAAATGTCAAAGTATTTTAGGCACAGAAAAAATAGTTATACATTTATACAGTTAATCAGACTGTTCTTAGAAAATTAGAATTTTGGATTATTTTATTCAATATCTTAGAACAGCAAAGTCAAATAAAAATTTTAGGGAAAAGATGAAATTTTGAAAATATTTCTTCAAGACTTCCATTCCCATTTTCTTTTGGATTGCATAATCTTGTTTCTTTGGTCTATCGGTTCTTTTTAGTTCCATCAGTTATAAGGAAAAGATATATCAGAATGCTGAGACCCACTTTCTAAGGAGGGGAACAAGATCCTTCTGTCTCTTGGGGGTGAGGGGATGGGTGTTTTTTCAACGTATATATTTTCCGGAAGTTCTAAGTATTTTATATATATAACGATATTTACAGTTATCAAGTAACAAATATGTTTTGACCCATTCTCTTGTTTAAGAGAGAGAGATTTATTTTTGACCAATTTATATTCTTACTATAGAAATTGTATTTTCCATATCCTTCCCATTTTTTCGTCTCTTGGAGGGTTGTTTTAGAAAGGATGTTCTGGAAATCATACTCTAGAAGTTCTATGACATTATGGAGAGAAAGAGAGTGTTATATACTATTATTTCTTTAAGGCGTGCTAACCTCATTCACAAATACTAGGTCTAAAAGAAATCATTTCTAGGTGAATTTGATGAATGGTTCTAGAGAGAGAGAGAGAGAGAGAGAGAGAGAGAGAGAGAGAGAGAGAGAGAGAGAGAGCTAAAAAGTGTTAGTAGAAAGGAGAGACAGAGAGACCAGACCTAATATGGAGCTAAGATTAACAGGTTTGAGGCTGAGAGAAGGATTAGAGATTTTAAGACGTGGCTAAGAACCAAGTGTGCTGGGTAGAAAGGAGGACAGAGAGAAATCCTTATATGGAGGTAATCCGAAGGTTTATAGAGAGAAATGAATTTCAATCACCAGAAATAAGATGTGCTAAAACTCTTCATCAGCCGAAAGGAGAACTGAACTCCGGCTAATATGGAGGTAAGATAAGGTTTAAGAGAGAGAGAGAGAGAGAGAGAGAGAGAGAGAGAGAGAGAGAGAGAGAGAGAGATAAGATGTGCTTTCATTTTTTTGCTCACAGTTTGCCTTTATAAATGGAGTTGACAGAGAAAAATCCTTATATGGAGGTAAGATCAGGTCTTGATCAGAGGATATCCCATGATTATTATTATTATTATTATTATTATTATTATTATTATTATTATTAGAGAGAGATAAGATGTATTATTATTAGTTATGCACAAACACTGGAAAACAAGGAAGATGGAATAATAACTTACTAGACAAGATTTCAAAGAATATATCTTTAGAGAGAGTGGAAATAAAAACATGAATTATTAGAAGATGTATTATTATTATTATTATTATTATTATTATTAGACAGGGATTATTATTATTATTATCCAGAAGATGAACCCTAGGTTTCATATGGAACAAGAGAGACCAAAGAGGAGAGACTGACTTGAAATTCAAGCTGTCCAAAGAATGTGTTGGCCATTAAGAAGTAAGAGGAGGTAAAGGGAAATACAGAAAAATATAAAAACAAAATAATAATAATAAATAAATACACTACGAACAAAGAAACGTAAAGACGTGCAATTATGTACCTAAGAGACATTTGGACTTAGAAAGCATCAATCATAGAGAAAATAATACGATAAAAACAACCGCAGGTTTACGGCCGTCAGTCAAAACACGCTCTTACATGGAAAACACTGAATAAATAACATGCTCGGAATGATTCTGAAAAGATATATATAGCAAAACTCTCAGCGAGGAAAATAACATAAGCCTCCTTTCTCCTCTCCGATGTTTTTCCCAGGCTTGGGAAATCTCCTTGCGCGGGAGTTTTGCGAAAAGAAATTCACGAGTAAAAAAGAGAGAGTCTTTTCTTTCAAGATCTTGTTCTCGATATTTGGTTTTGGATGATTCTTGAAGGATGAAAAGGCATTCGATGTCTCCCTATCTCAATGAAAGATACCCATCTAAATCTCTCTACCCTTCTACGGAAGAAATGATTGAACTTTGTCACTCCCTCGTCAATCAGAAATTGCGTTTTCAGTTCAAATTCGGTTACCTGATGATCGAATATTCTAACTTGCCTGCCAATTTTCATTTCAGTTTCAGACTGAGAACAAATAATAATAATAATAATAATTAATCTAATCATAATCATAATAATAATAATAATAATAATAATAGCGATATAATAATAATAATAATAGCCCTAGGACATATTTAATTAAATTCAGCAAGAGAAGTTTTTTCATTCCAAAAGCATTCAACTTTCATTTAGAACAACTTTATTGACGACCTCAACTTTCTAAATTTATAATAATGTAAATAATCATGAAAATGTCAACTTTTTTATGGAAGAAAAAAAGTTCTACAAATACAGTACACAGACTGTTCCAAAATTAGAATTTTGAAAAGTCCACACAAAAAATTTAAAACCATCAAATTCAAATACGGAACTGAATACAGGAAAAATGGATGTAAAATATGAAAATATCAACAAGACTTTATTCCCACTGCAACTTAGTGGATTAAACTTGGTAACTGATTCTTTGGTACTATCAAAGAAATCAGCAGTTATGGGGAAAAGACATCACAGAATGCTGAGACCAATGAGAGAAGGGGGTGGGGTGGAATGCTGAGGACGGGGTGAGGGGAGGGGCTGGTTCACAACGAGACTTATCTTAACGGAAGTTAAAGTATGTGAGAATTAATCATACCTAACAGTTATACATATGCCTTACTATCTGGAAAAATTAATGGCTTTAGAGCTAATGGACCAAGAGGAGAGGGAGGAGAAGAGACAGACAGAGAGAGAGAGAGAGAGAGAGAGGTGTGAGGGAGGGTTGGAGTAGAAAGGAGAGACAGAGAGAGAAGATAATGCTAAAGAGAGTGTTGGAGAGAGAAAGGAGAGACAGAGAGAAATCCTAACATGAGAAACAGAGGTGAGGTTTAGGGTGTGCTAAAGAGAGTGCTGGAGTAGAAAGGAGAGACAGAGAGAGAAATCATAATCTAGAAGTAAGATAAGGTTGGAAAGAGAGAGAGAGAGAGAGAGAGAGAGAGAGAGAGAGAGAGAGAGAGAGAGAGAGAGAGAGAGAGTCTAAATTACATCTTGTTCTCCATCTGAAAGGAGAGAAGATGATAATTAATAAGGATGAAAAAGCATTGAGGCCCCTATCACAATGAAAGATACCCATCTAAATGAAAGAGACCCATCTAAATAAGAGAGATGAATGTCAATGTTCACATCAGAAATAAACAGAGAGAACTCTCATTCACTAAGACCGATTTGAAACACCCCGCCCGCCAGGAATAAAAGTCATTTCCTGTCAGAGAGAAAAAACATTTCACTCTTAATGAAAAGAGTGTTAATCTAATCAGAATCAGATTAACACTATATGGAGGTAAGATCCAAATTAAGAGATATCAGAGAGAGAATGATATCCTAGGTAGAGAGAGAGAGAGAGAGAGTCAGATTTCATTCATGGAAAAGTCAAGTTTTCATTTAAAGGAGAGAGAGTCAACTTTCATTTATGGGAAAGATCAAGGTTTCATTTATGAGAAGTCAACTTTCATTTATGGGAAAGTCAACTTTCATTTATGGAAGAAAAAAAAAAAGTCTCAAATGAGAGCAGCTCCTCTGGAAAAGAAAGTTAGTATTTGAAAAAGTCCACAGAAAAATTTAAAAACCATCAGATTTAGAGAGAGAGAACTGAATCTCTACATAGAAAAATGGATGTATATATGAGAGTGTGTGTGTATGAAAGCCAGAACAGAGAGAACCGCACTGTAAGCAAGGTTCAACCAAACTTGGTATACATATGACTTACTAGAGAGAGATCAGCACTGTAAGGTGCAAAGACATCACTAGCACCAAAAGGGCACCAAGGGGGTTGGGGGTGGGGTGGAAAGGAAGGACTTCCATGAAAGGAGGCTGAGTTCTGAGAGAGACTTAGTAACTAATTAAACTTTAGAGAATTAATCATACCTAATTTGGTATACATATGCCTTACTATCTGGAAAAGAATACAGAGCGCTAATGGTACCAAAGGGGTGGGGGTTGAGGAAAGAGAGAGAGAGAGAGAGAGAGAGAGAGAGAGAGAGAGATGTGCTAAAGAGAGTGAGAGAGAAAGAGAGAGAGAGAGAGATATAAGATGTGCTAAAGAGAGTGTTGGAGTAGAAAGGAGAGACAGAGAGAAATCCTAACATGGAAACAGAGGTGAGGTTTGAGAGGTGTGCTAAAGAGAGTGCTGGAGTAGAAAGAAGAGACAGAGGAGAAATCCTAATGTGGAAGTAAGATAAGGTTTGAGAGAGAGAGAGAGAGAGAGAGAGAGAGAGAGAGAGAGAGAGAGAGAGAGAGAGAGAGAGAGAGTCTAAATTACATCTTGTTCTCCATCTGAAATGTAAGATGATAATTAGCGAAGGATGAAAAGGCATTCGATGTGCCCCTATCACAATGAAAGATACCCATCTAAATGAAAGATACCCATCTAAATAACCCAGAGATGAATGTCAATAATTCACATCAGAAATAAACCCCTTCACTCTCATTCACTACCGATTTGAAACACCCCGCCCGCCAGGAATAAAAGTCATTTCCTGTCAGACTGAAAAAACATTTCCACTCTTAATGAAAAGAATTAATCTAATCAGAATCAGATTAACACTAATAAGCTTCATCCAAATTAGCGATATCAGAGTCGAAATGATATCCTAGGTACCACAGTTCCCCAGAGAGAAAGTCAGCTTTCATTCATGGAAAAGTCAACTTTCATTTATGGGAAGTCAACTTTCATTTATGGGAAAGTCAACTTTCATTTATGGGAAGTCAACTTTCATTTATGGGAAAGTCAACTTTCATTTATGGAAGAAAAAAAAAGTCTCAAATGAGAGCAGCTCCTCTGGAAAAGAAAGTTAGTATTTGAAAAGTCCACACAAAAATTTAAAAACCATCAGATTTAGAATACGGAACTGAATCTCTACATAGAAAAATGGATGTATATATGTATGTGTGTGTGTATGTGCCAGAATAACGCTGAACCGCACTGAGCAACTTCAACCAAACTTGGTATACATATGACTTACTATCTAGAAATCAGCACTGTGGGGGTAAGACATCACTAGCACCAAAGGGCACCAATGGGGGTTGGGGGTGGGGGTGGAAAGGGAAGGACTTCCATGAAACGGGGCTGGTTCTGCCCGTAGACTTAGTAACTAATTAAACTTTACGAATTAATCATACCTAATTTCGGTATACATATGCCTTACTATCTGGAAAAGAATACTTTAGCGCTAATGGTACCAAAGGGGGTGGGGGTTGGGAAAGAGAGAGAGAGAGAGAGAGAGAGAGAGAGAGAGAGAGAGAGAGAGAGAGAGAGAGAGAGAGATAAGATGTGCTAAAGAGAGTGTTGGAGTAGAAAGGAGAGACAGAGAGAAATCCTAACATGGAAACAAGGTGAGGTTTGAGGGTGTGCTAAAGAGAGTGCTGGAGTAGAAAGAAGAGACAGAGAAAGAAATCCTAATGTGGAAGTAAGATAAGGTTTGAGAGAGAGAGAGAGAGAGAGAGAGAGAGAGAGAGAGAGAGAGAGAGAGAGAGAGAGAGAGTCTAAATTACATCTTGTTCTCCATCTGAAATGTAAGATGATAATTAGCGAAGGATGAAAAGGCATTCGATGTGCCCCTATCACAATGAAAGATACCCATCTAAATGAAAGATACCCATCTAAATAACCCAGAGATGAATGTCAATAATTCACATCAGAAATAAACCCCTTCACTCTCATTCACTACCGATTTGAAACACCCCGCCCGCCAGGAATAAAAGTCATTTCCTGTCAGACTGAAAAAACATTTCCACTCTTAATGAAAAGAATTAATCTAATCAGAATCAGATTAACACTAATAAGCTTCATCCAAATTAGCGATATCAGAGTCGAAATGATATCCTAGGTACCACAGTTCCCCCCAGAGAGAAAGTCAGCTTTCATTCATGGAAAAGTCAACTTTCATTTATGGGAAGTCAACTTTCATTTATGGGAAAGTCAACTTTCATTTATGGGAAGTCAACTTTCATTTATGGGAAAGTCAACTTTCATTTATGGAAGAAAAAAAAAGTCTCAAATGAGAGCAGCTCCTCTGGAAAAGAAAGTTAGTATTTGAAAAGTCCACACATAAATTTAAAAACCATCATATTTAGAATACGGAACTGAATCTCTACATAGAAAAATGGATGTATATATGTATGTGTGTGTATGTGCCAGAATAACTCTGAACCGCACTGAGCAACTTCAACCAAACTTAGTATACATATGACTTACCATCTAGAAATCAGCACTGTGGGGGTAAGACATCACTAGCACCAAAGGGCACCAATGGGGGTGGGGGTGGGGGTGGGGTTGGAAAGGGAAGGACTTCCATGAAACGGGGCTGGTTCTGCCCGTAGACTTAGTAACTAATTAAACTTTACGAATTAATCATACCTAATTTCGGTATACATATGCCTTACTATCTGGAAAAGAATACTTTAGCGCTAATGGTACCAAAGGGGTGGGGAGAGAGAGAGAGAGAGAGAGAGAGAGAGAGAGAGAGAGAGAGAGAGAGAGAGAGAGAGAGAGAGAGAGATTTTATCGGTTGTCATTCAGAGTTATCCCAAACAGCGCCAGGTTGGTCAGCTAGTAGAATATCAAATTTAGGCCAAAGGCCAAGCACTGGGACCTACGAGGTCTTTCAGCACTGAATGGGAAATTGAGTGTAGAAAGGTGTATATGGCAGTTTTAAAGGTGTAACAGAGGGAAACCCTTTTGCTGTTGCACAATGAAACAACTGTTAGGAGAGGGTGGAAGGTAAGATGGAAGAAAGAGAATATGAATGGAGGAACAGTAAAAGAAATTAAAGGGGTTGCAGCTCGGGGCATAAGGAAGGGAAGCTGCCAAGAACCTAAAGTAATGCCTACAGTGTACCGCGTGAGCAGCACGGATGGCACTACCCCCGCAAGGGATCAGATTTAGAATATGTTACACCATGAAATAAAACAGAAATTGGAAATGAAATAGGTCCGGACTGTCAAAAATATTTTCCGTAAAAGTGAAACGACTCATTACAGTAAAAGTAATGCAAAGTAACACGTACAGAGAACTGACATATAGTGTAAGATCATTAAGAGAATGACCTTCAAAGTGGTGTTCACGGACGCAAAGTTCAATTCCATTACTTCCCCTACTTGCTCCGTTTTACAGCTCAAACCATCTAAAGGAAATGAAAGAATTCATTCTAGCTGTAATTTTACGTAGAACACACACACACACACACACGTATAACTCAATCAAGAAAATATGGAACGTGATGAATATATAAATAAAGACAAAATCGACGAAGGAAAGAGAAACGATGGAGTGCTGCAAGGCCTTTCGACTTACACTAGCCCTTTACTTAGCAGACTGAATAAATATAAAAGTGAGTTTACAAAGAAGGCTCGTAAAAATGACAGGTGGGGATTACAAGGAAAAAATGTACCTGGAATCCAACACAATTAAAGGATTAGCAGACACACCAGACATACGAGCCTTCTTTGTAAACTCACTTTTATATTTCTTCAGTCTGCTAAGTAAAGGACTGTAAGTCGAAAGGCCTTGCATTGTTTCTCTTTCCTTCGTGGATTTTGTCTTTATTTATACATACATACATACATACAAACACACAAAAACAACACACTAACTACATAAAGAATAAACAATCTTTCCCCATCTGAACTTATTTCGCTCAACACACGAACCAGCATTGAACAAACATTTGTTCACCCAAAGATTATTTGGAAAACTCTAAGCAAATATTCCGGGGCAAAATCAATGTTTTCAAGTACCTCAACATACAAATTGAACTTATTCAATATCTGCGCGTTTTGGAGCCTCAAAAAGAGTGCATGTATGGATTCCTATTGCATCAGTATTCAGAAAATAAATATCATACGTTATTCTATTTGCGAATGCTGCACAAAAGCCTGAAAGGTCTACGTATGTGATAAAATGAATTTGTTGTGCAATTGGAACTTCAGTTGTTCAAACGAAGCTGCAATGTATTACTACCCTTGTACACTTCTTGTAGTTTAACAATTTACTTCCACTTTTATCTACTTATTTATTAATTTTTAACTATTTTTTTTTCTTTATTAATATGTGATCTCTTCTTTCTATATTTCCCTTTACCTTCTCTTGCTTCTTTCTAATGAACACCATTTTCTTTGGGAGCTTGAATTTCAAATTCAATGGCCCCTGTGGTGGGTTTGTTCCATATGAGTAGGGTTCATCTTCTGAATAATAATAATAATAATAATAATAATAATAATAATAATAATAATAATAATAATAATAATTTCTTTCAAATGAACACCATAATATTCTTTGGAAGCTTCTTGAATTTTAAGTTAATGACCCTTATGGTGGGCTTGTTCTATATGAATGGGGTTCATCTTCTGAATAGTAATAATAATGACTGAACATTTTCTGCGAAGAGAGTATGACTTATTTCTTTTTATTCAGTTGTATGGTTGGCGACAAGGAATATGTGCAGTTCTTTACTCATGTGTGCATATAAATGAAAGCTCATGAATGTGACAGCATTCATGTCCAAGTAATACTGCCTAGTCGTGACGTATGAATGAATGACTAGTGAGAGAATAGCATTAGGAGCCAATCTATCCATCTATCTACCCTTATATTTATCTGTCTATTATTCTATCTATCTATCTATGTACTTAACGAACTCTCCTATGTGGAAATGAAGAGCGGGTGTTGAACACATATTAGCTTAGGTGTGTAAGGCTGGGATGATGAATTAGTGTTTCGAAATGGTTTAGGCAAGTGGAAAGAAAGGGGCATACACGCTAATAGGAGGAGGAGGAGGAGGAGGAGGAGGAGGAGGAGAGAAAGGCCCAAAAAGTCTGGAGGAATGGCTGAAAGCAGAAGTGGGAAAAAGAAAGAGCGAAAGTGTGTGCAACATATATTTGAATGAATGTATATGCGCGTAAAGGGATTTGATATGCTGCTGATTAGAATGAAGTGTCATATATATATATATATATATATATATATATATATATATATATATATATATATATATATATATATATATTATATGTACATATATATATAATCAACACACAATCAGGTGTGGAACAGAAATAAATGTCTAACTCACATTGGGATCGGACCCTCGTCTTTTAATTGAATTTCAATATATATATATATATATATATATATATATATATATATATATATATATATATATATATATACATACACACACACATATATACATGTATATATGGAAATGAACACATGAGAACGTATTTCACGGGGAAATAAATTTGACACACATCGAGATCGAAACCCGGGCTTTCGAGTGAAAGTCCAGAGAACAACCTCAGGTACGTAGCACTTACGTTCCAACTTCTTTTAAGATCGGAATGGTTCAGCTGGTAGCGCCTTTGCCTTTCAATTGAAAGACCTGGGTTGATGTGAGTCAGAAATTTATATATATATATATATATATATATATATATATATATATATATATATATATATATATATATACATATATGTATATATATATATATATATATATATATACATATATGTATATATATATATATATATATATATATATATATATATATATATATATATATATATATATATATATATATATATATATATATATATATATATATATATATATACATATACTGTATATATAAAGGCCAATAAGCCTCCCTACCTAGACCTCCGAAAACCCAGAGAAATGGACAGCAGGGTCTACTATCAATCACCGGGCAAAAGTATTTTGCCAGATTCGGGACCCAAAATTGGCCCCGTAATTCTTTTATCTTCGGGGATAAGCGTCCGATTGGTTTACTGGGGAGATAATGAGAATCTCTCTCTCTCTCTCTCTCTCTCTCTCTCTCTCTCTCTCTCTCTCTCTCTCTCTCTCTCTCTCTCTACATTTTTATCAATCTGTTTCTTTCGTCGTGTTCCATACCAGTGCAGAGTATCACACCTAGTTCAATGATTCTCTCTCTCTCTCTCTCTCTCTCTCTCTCTCTCTCTCTCTCTCTCTCTCTCTCTCTCTCTCCCTACATTTTTATCAATCTGTTTCTCTCATCTTGTTCCATACCAGTGCAGAGTATCGCGCCTAGTTCAATGATTCTCTCTCTCTCTCTCTCATTTGCAGATTAGAATTACGAATTATAAGGTCGATGAATTACATTTACAAACGAAGAAATAAGTGATTACTACAAATCGCGTTTACAAAATAAGGGACTGAGATTTGTACCTCAAGTAATTACTGTAACTTTATCTCTCTCTCTCTCTCTCTCTCTCTCTCTCTCTCTCTCTCTCTCTCTCTCTCTCTCTCTCTCATATATATATATATATATATATATATATATATATATATATATATATATATATATATATATATATATATATATATATATATATATATATATATATATATATATATATATATATATATATATATATATATAATCCCCATTCTCTGTAACTGTTCAATCCATAATTTGAAGCGAATTCCTAACACCATCCTCTATACGTGTTTAAATGGTCTATCTCTCTCACTGTTCTCTCTCTCTCTCTCTCTCTCTCTCTCTCTCTCTCTCTCTCTCTTTATTGTATTATGTCATCCCTTTCATCTACAGTCGAACAGAAAAAACAGAGCTATTTACGTTATTCCAAATCAATTCATGATTCAGACTCCTATACAATTGTCCCTGGTATTTCATTATCAGTCTCTCCCTCCCATTTTTTAATTCAGGGGCTCTACCCCTCCCCATTCCATTTGGAGATTAGAGGGCCACACTAATTACTGTTTTTTAAAGATCAGTCTCTCAATGGCCACTTGTTAACTCAGGTTGTTAAATGCAATGAATTATCATTTTTGTTGCAATGAATTTTTTACGCTGATCGTGACCATTTCTTATATTCTTTTCTAATCTATCCTGTTCAAGTGCTCATTTTTGTAACTTGAAACTGGCATTAACAAATATATACAATCATATACAATTGATATAAATATATATATATATATATATATATATATATATATATATATATATATATATATATATATATATATTATATATATATTATATATAATATATTATATATATATATATATATATATATATATATATATATATATATATATATATATATATATATATATATATATATATATATATATATATATGTATATATATATATATGTGTGTGTGTGTGTGTGTGTTTTGAGATACTTCTCATAAGAAACTCCTTTTAAATTTATTTTTGTATTTATTTTTTAGTTTCCTATTTCAATTTATTATGGCGTCAGTAACCTAAATGTTGTGACGCCAGTTTTAGTGGCCCTGATCAATCAATCAATTACATTTGAGTTTTATTTATCGAATATTTAAGAGAAACTTATGACTCTTAATAGAAAGAATGATCTCTGTGGCATGAATTACCTTTCAACTCTTAGGTTCTCATTAAATCATTTCCGTTAATTTGGGAAATGAAGGAAGTTCCATAAGTAGATGCCCCGCAGGAGGGTAGTGCCGTCATCGCATCTCACGCGGTGCACTGTAGGCAATATTTAAATTTCTTTGCAGCGTCCCTTCCTTCAGCCCCTAGCTACAACCCCTTTCATTCTTTTTACTGTACCTCCTTTCATATTCTCTGTCTTCCATCTGACTTTCCTTAACCCTCTCCTAACAGTTGTTAGCAGGTTTTCCTCCTGTCACGCCTTTCAAACCTACTTTATTCTCAATTCCCCTTTCAGCGCTGAATGACCTCATAGGTCCCAGCTCTTGGCCTTTGGCCTAAATTTTATATTCCAGTTCCAATTCCATATGTGGATGAGATAAGAAATATGAGATTGAGATGGTTTGGACATGTCTTTCGCACAACCAATGGAAAATAGTACAGGATAATATATATATATATATATATATATATATATATATATATATATATATATATATATATATATATATATATATTTATATATATAAATATATATATATATATATATATATATATATATACATATATATATTATATATACATATATATATATATATATATATATATATATATATATATATATATCCTTCAAAAGAAGTCATCATTACTTTACCCCATACAAAAAATGGGAATATAAAGAAGATATATATATATATATATATATATATATATATATATATATATGTACATATATATATGGTAACGTAAATGGTAACGTAAACAATAACCAAAGTTATTTATAAATAATTACATAAATGAAAATAAATGACCTGTGATGTGTTACACACCTCGGCCCGCCTGTGAAAGCGCTTAACACTTGACCAGAAACTGAACAGGTGAAGAGAAGAGCACTTGATTCAAGTGACACTATAGGAAATGAAGAAACAAATGCCTATGACGTCAGTTATGACATCATAATTCAACATGGCCGCCCTTTCCCACGATCGAGCAAGATAGTTTGTAACAAGAAATAGAAAAGAAATACGACGATGGTGTAATGGGGGAAAAAAGGACAAAGACGAAAAACAGAAACAGGGGAGAAGCAAAGGGAAACAGTAGATAAGAAAGAGACAATAAACAAAAACTATGTAAGAAGACTCGACCGAATAGGAACTAACAATTCATCGCACGAGAAATGGCTTCGCGGGCAACTTCAAAGAGATATGAATATTTTTGCGGAACTCAAAACAGTTCTGCATCTGAATGACTTTAAAGTGAAACGCACTATTCCTGGCCACTGAACAGAATTTTAACTTGAGTGGAGGGCCATATATATATATATATATATATATATATATATATATATATATATATATATATATATATATATATATATATATATATATATATATATATATATACATATAAATGTATTATGTATACATACATTACATATATGGTTATATATACTGTATATATATATATATATATATATATATATATATATATATATATATATATATATATATATATATATATATATATATACATATATATATATATATATATATATATATATATATATATATATATATATATATATATATATATATATATAAATTGTAGTCAAGAGCAGAATACTCTGGAGATTCACACTTCCTTTATTGCTTCCTACGTTTTCGTGATTCATAATCACATCATCAGAAATTCTATGGAAAATGAAATAAATTAATAAAAGTACTGATAGTATTACGTTAAAACATTAGTCACTAAAAATCTATAAAGGCTGTTCAAAATTACATTAGAGCACACTTAAATACATAGCTTAAAATCACGTTACACACGGACACATATGGTTACACAGAGCACATTAAAAATAGCAAAAATTTGAACAGCCATTATAGATTTTTAGTGACTAATGTTTTATAATTCAGTTTTAGCCGTTCAGTACTTTTATTAATTTATCCCCTGATGATGTGATTATGAATCACAAACGTAGGAAACAATAAAAATATATTATATACATTATATGTATATATATATATATATATATATATATATATATATATATATATATATATATATATATATATATATATATACAGAGAGAGAGAGAGAGAGAGAGAGAGAGAGAGAGAGAAGAGAGAGAGAGAAGAGAGAGCCAGTATCTATTTAGGACTAATCATTCTTAATAATGTTTAATATATCATAACCACAGATAATGAAATCACATAAATCTGACTTTAATATTTAGGCTGTCAAAGCCTCTCACTTCAGCCAACCAGAGATAAAGACCGTGAAAAGGACAGGGGTTGGAGTGGCTGGACAGTAAGGTAAACAAAACCAGAAAATAAATGAGATGAAGTACGAGGATCTAAAGATGGAACTGGTAGAAAACCCCACAGTTGCAATAAGAAGCAATTGTTTGAGAGGTTGAACAGCAATATTGAAGAAACAGAGAAAGAATGTAGAATTTACGCCAAAGGCAAAACGCTGGGCCTATGAGGTTATTCAGCACTGGAAGGGAAATTGAGAGCAAAAAGGTCTGAAAGGCGTAACAGGAGGAAAACCTCAAAGCAGTTGCACTATGATACAATTGTTAGGAGAGGGTGGAAAGTCAGATGGAAGAAAGAGACTATGAACGGAGGTACAGTAAAAGAAATGAAAGAGGGTGCAGCTAGGGGCTGA
>NC_089777.1:4693014-4705514 GCF_040412425.1 Macrobrachium rosenbergii | reverse complement strand
ATAAATATATATGTATATATATCTATTTCTTTAAAGTGTACTAAAAAGATTCTCACACTAAATTCAGTTTTAAAGGATATTTATGGTTAACATATATATATATATATATATATATATATATATATATATATATATATATATATATATATATATATATATATATATATATATATATATATATAAATATATATATATATATATATAAATTTAAGCAGGACATGAAACGTAACCTGAGAAAAGCAAAGGCAGAAACTAAAGAGAAAACTCAGCCATGAGAGTCCGCATTGTGACACCGGCCATCAACCCGGATCTAAAACAAGGTGGCTTGAGAGAAGACCTTACCTTTTAGTATCCCATACTTATCTGAACCTTGCAACAAATATTTGCAATCCGATGCAAGCGGCAATGGGGTACTATAGAAACCCCACAACCAACAGAGAAACAGAGAAACAACTAAAGAACGCCGAAAAAAAAAAATGGAGAGGAGGCCTTCATTTTCAATAATGGCCGTGAGGTTAAAACCGGGTTACGTTTAATTAAAACAAGCGACGTTTCGCGGCCGAAGTAATCAGTCGGTTCTCTTTTTTAATCAGAGAGAAGGCGCCTGTTATCTCTCACCCGAATGAACGCGCCCGTGTTTATTCTCATCACGAAAACGTTCTTGGTTGTTATTCAGTCCAAGGAAATGCATTCAGTGTCTGTTAAAAAAAAAAGCATCCATTTTAGGTAAGAATAGAATAGAATAGAATAGACTAGAATGGAATAGAATAGAATAGAATTTAGGCCAAAGTCCAAGCGCTGGGACCTATGATGAGGTCATTCAGCGTTGAAAGGGAAACTGACAGTGAAAAAGTTTGAAAGGTGTAACAGGAGGAAAACTTCGCAGTTGCACTATCAATCGATTGTTAGGAGAGGGTGGAAAGGAAGATGAAAGAAAGAATATGAACGGAGGTACAGTCGAAGGAATGAAAGGAGTTACAGCTAGGGGCCTAAGGAAGGGACGCCGCAAAGAAGCTTAAGTAATGCCTGCAGCAGAAAATGTAGGAGGTGAAGTGCGTGGAACAAGTAACAGAGGTGTTGGACAACAAAACCCCGCAGTTACACGAAGAATAATAGTCAGAGGTGTTGGACAGCAAGACTGAAGAAAGGAAGCGGGAATGGCGGTCCAATGAAAGGCTAAAGCAAGGGTGCTCTCTTCAGAAAACCTTCAGCATACTCCTACAAGGTTGGAATGATGCACTGGTTCGTCACTCAGTCAAAGAGAACGCATCATTAATTGTCACTCAGCCCGTGAGAACGCACCCGTTGTTGTTATTTAGCCAAGTTTTGTCGAATGAACGTGGCCGGGCGGACGCGGGCCAGATGTCTCATTAAGGAAACGAACGCCAAAACGATTATCGATAACCGATGGAATTCGGTGGACCAAGACGTTTTAAAGAAGCCTGGTTCATTGGCTACTATTTCGGTCACTTTTTTTTTTTTTGCTTTTATTTGTGATCCTTACTGCTACTTGGGGTAACTGACAGTGAAAAAGTTTGAAAGGTGTAACAGGAGGAAAACCTCATAGTTTCGCTATGAAACAACTGTTAGGAGAGGTTGGAAAGTCAGATGGAAGAGAGAGAATATGAACGGACGGAAGGTAAAAGGAATGAAAGAGGCTGCAGCTAGGGGCCGAAGGGACGCCGCAAAGACTCTTAAGTAATGCTTACAGTGCACTACGTGAGGTGCACTGACGGCACTCAACCCTAGCTCAAGAAAGGTATAGAATTATTTTTGAATATAGCCTAGCTGTCCTCACACTAAGCATTTACTAGACGTATACTGTAAGTATTCTGAACATAAATTTTACTAAACATTCCTAAATTCAGAAAATATTTTGCCACATACCCACCCTGACTACAAAGGTCTCACTGGGAATGATTTATTAACATACACGACCTTTAAATAAAAACTCTTTTTAGGACTGGAAACACGCTGGAGTATAGCCGTCATAATTCTCATTAGAACTGGAAGTATGCTGAAATGCAACCGCCCTATACTGAATTTCCATTACAACTGGAAAGCGAGAAGGTAAAAACACAAAAAATATGGAATACCGCGAAAAATAAATAAATAAAACCCTTCTCCAATTGTGTGTGTGTGTGTGTGTTTGTGTGTGTGTGTGTGTGCCAGCCCCACTCGACTAAGGTGAAAGGTCACAGAAAACCTAAAAGTGAAAATGGAAAACAGAAGCAAAAATAGTTTATTTTCGTAACAGCTGGAAAACCGATTGGTCGGTCGGAGGCTTCAATAATCAACGCTGGTTCGTGGGCGTCCAACCCACGTCTGTCTGTCTGTCTGTCTGTCTGTGAGAGCTTTCGGACGAGGAGAGGAGTTTTGTGCGAGTTGTAAGAATGTTGACTACATGTTGGATACGTGTCTGTCTCTCTGCATGTTCGTCTGAGAGTTCAAAGGACGAACTTCTGCACAAGTTGTATGAATGTTGAATACATGTCTGTCTGTCTGTCTGTCTGTCTGAGCGTTCTGGCGAGGAGGGCAATTTTGAACAAGTTGTATGAGTGTTGAATACATGCAGAATACATGATCACCTGTCTTCAGCGAGAGTTCGAACGAGGAGAGCAGTTTTGCGCAAGATATATGAATGTTGAATACATGTTGAATACATGTCTGTTTGTTGGTCTGAGAGCGTTCTGATGAGGAGAGCAGCTCTTCAAAAGTCGTATGAATGTTGAATACATGTTGAGTACATGAGAAAGATATGCCGTGAAGCGTTAAACACACAGATACACAAACATAGAAAAGTATTGGCGCAATCGTATCAATCAACATAAAATTATTTATTCATTAAAATGAAGGCTACATTTTTTAACTGAAAACATGAAAAAACTGACAAACTCTGGGAAATATACACTGCAAATACCAGCGTTTATTAACCTGAAGAGAGAGAGAGAGAGAGAGAGAGAGAGAGAGAGAGAGAGAGAGAGAGAGAGAGAGAGAGAGAGAGAGAGAGAATTTTAGCTATGATTAAGGCGAATCTCTAAAACAGAACTGGAAAGATACAAAGGAACAATCTTTCTAATCCCAAAAATAAAATCCCTGCAGGATGAAAATATCGTAAAGTACGCTGTAATCAAATATTCAAATCACGGACGTTTGTAGACACGAATAAATTATACAATTATCGAAAAGAATGTCCCTTTCTCTCAAGTGTTTTCAAGATTCTCACTGTGTCTTGTGAAAAACTTAAAATAAAAAAAGTGAATACTCTCTCATCGTATGAGATGATTTAACATTTAAATGCAAATCTTAAATATTTCAGTATAATTTGAATTTTTCAGCTTTTATTTTAATGTTTTACTTACATTTTTATTTACTTATTAGATTGTTATTTATCTGTTTTTCTGATAACTGATCTCCTCATTCTGTATTTCCTATTACCTTCTGTTACTTCTTTCGAATGAACACCTTAATATTCTTTGGAAGCTCTAACTTCAAGTCAATGGCCTGATTTAAACAATTTCACGTCAGTGGCCAGATTTTAACATGTTGCAACAATTCATGAAATGATTTCACCGAAACTCTTGGAGTCTGGTGAAAACTGAGGAAGACCATAAAGCTGAGAGAGCAAATTTCATCGGAGTCAAGTTCACAGAAGAGGAAACCTGAATAAAACAAAAGAGGTTTGAAAGGCGTAACAGGAAGAAAACCTCGCAGCTGCACAATAAAACAACCGTCAGGAGAGGGTAGGGTGGAAGCTAAGATGGAAGAGAGAGAATATGAACGGTGTTACAGTAAAAGGAATGAAAGAGGTTGCAGCTAGGGGCAGAAGGGACAATGTAATGAACCTAAGGTAAGGCCTACAGTGCACCGCATGAGGTGCACTGACGGCACACCCCCCTACGTAACAATCATAACAGAGAGACAGACAGACAGTTAAGCATGGGCGGAAACACTAAGATCTCAAGTCGAACAAGAAACATAAGACTTAATAAAAATGCTTCTTTTGCAGAGAGAGGCACTTTATGACTAAGTAGACTGAGAGAGAGAGAGAGAGAGAGAGAGAGAGAGAGAGAGAGAGAGAGAGAGAGAGAGAAGTTAATTTTAGCAACACTTTTAAGAGAGAGAGAGAGAGAGAGAGAGAGAGAGAGAGAGAGAGAGAGAGAGAGAGAGCTGAAGTTAATTTTAGCAATACTTTTGAGAGAGAGAGAGAGAGAGAGAGAGAGAGAGCTCAAGTTATATCTAGCAATACTTGAAGAGAGAGAGAGAGAGAGAGAGAGAGAGAGAGAGAGAGAGAGCTCAAGTTATATCCAGCAATACTTGAGAGAGAGAGAGAGAGAGAGAGAGAGAGAGAGAGAGAGAGAGAATATAGCACCTGATAACCTAAGGCGGGAGGAGAATTTCAGTGGCCGGCCCGTGATCACCTGAGGGCGAATTGAATAGAAAATTGGATGGGGAAAAGAAAGCCAATTGCCACAGATTGCGACCTGAACTTCCATCGCTTAATCTGTTGTCGTAAGCACCGATGGGTTTCGATAAAGAATGCCTGTGTGTGTGTGTGTGTGTGTGTGTGTCTGTGTGTTTCAATAAACGGTCAGTGAGTGTTACTTGGCTGTTGAGGCAATATGCGATGGCGCAAGTGTTGTTTGTGGTAGGCACGTAAAATATATGACTGTGTTTGTGTGTAAGTATATGAATATATACATATAAATACGTATATATAATGTGTGTATATATATGTGTATATTATGAACGTGTATATATATGTATATATAAAGTATATATTATATATGTAGTATATATATAATTTATATATATATATAAATATATATATATATATATATATATATATATATATATATATATATATATATATATATATATATATATTACTAAAAGGACCTCATTCAAACTGGATGGTATTTAATGGGTTTTTATTCAAAAAGTTACAAGCTTTCTTGGACAAACAGTCCACATTATCAAGTATCTTTTTACAATGAGCAAACGCATAGTCCGGCTGTATTTATATCTGTGTGCTGGGTACTTTTAATCCTATAATCGCCTAGCTCTTCCTTGACCTCCACCCTCTTGACCTTGGTCTTTCTCTGATCCCTGGTTCCAGATGTCCGTTTTCCGTGCGTTCTCTTTCGTTTTTTCTTCGTCTCCTTGCTACTGTGGAGTATACGATTTTTCTAGATATGCTGTCTTCAAAGCTGTTTCCGGTGTTCCCTGCCATCGTGTTGTTGGCGCAAGTTATGAAGGCGTTCTCTACAACCAGTCTAGATGTTTGTTGGTGTTCCTGTACAGAAAACTCATATTTTCCCAGTCTATTCTGTGATCATTTTCCCAACAGTGTTTGGCAACTGCCGACGTCTGATTATAATGCCTTATGTTCTGCAGATGTTGTTTGCTTCGCTCTTTACATGATTTGCCAGTTTCGCCATAGTACCCTTCTTCACAGTCTAGACACGCTGCCATATAAACGCCCCCTCTAATCTCTTCCCCCTCTACCGACTTTTTGTTTCTAACTATTTTATTCCTAATGGTGTTTTTGTAGCTGCCTATCAATTTGAAATAGGTTAGGAAAATACAAGGACATAAAGATTTGTAAGGCAGACAAAGGGGGGGCAGTTGTAGTAATGGACGCCGCAGAATACGAGAATAAGTTAGAACAACTGTTAAACGATGAAAACACATATGAGGTTTGCAACAAAAAACCGGACATTAGGGGGGTACAGTGCAATTTTAACAAAGAAGTAAGGGAAGCGTTGACAAAAATCCACGACAAAACCAAAGAAAAGAATTAGAACATAGAGTAAAATCAATGGAAAGTCCAGAGATCCCATATATTTATGGTAGCCCTAAGATCCACAAGGAAGGGTGCCCGCTAAGACCGATCGTGGCATCGACGAGATCACCGCAGAGGAGGCTGGAGAAATTTCTTTCCAACATAATGGGAAAATGGGTAGGCTTAGTATCCGAAGGGCATTTAAAACATAACATGAACCTGATAGACGAATTATCCAAAATCAACGTAAAAAGACTGTAAATTTGCAAGTTTGGATGTAACTTCCCTGTTCACTACCGTACCAGTAAAGACGACGATGGAAATAATAAAAAAGAATATGGAGGAGGGGGTCTATACATGCGACATAGATCATGACGTTTTAATAAAACTGCTAACAGCGGCCCTCAGCGTTAATGTTTTCAAGTGGGGCGAAACCATTATATACAAAAAAATGGCGTGGCCATGGGTTCAAGTCTTTCACCAATTCTAGCCAATATCTTTATGGAATGGTTTGAAAAGGAAGAGGTGGGCAAAGTAAATAAAGGGAACTTAAATATCGTAAAATGGGTAAGATACGTTGATGACATCTTGATCATTTACAAGGGAGAAAGGGAAGATCTACACAAGTTTTTAGAAAACATAAATAAACTAAATGAACACATCAAGTTCACATTAGAAGAAGAGAAGGAAGGAGAAATTCCTTTCTTGGATGTCCTGGTCAAGAGGGTAGGGGAGAATTTAAAATTCAAGGTATATAGGAAGAAGACACACACCAATTCATACATACATAGGTTCTCCAGTCATAGGAAAGAAATAAAAATAGGATTAATGACAGGGTTGGCCATCAGGGCTTATAGGATTTGCAGTCCCGAATTTTTAGACGAAGAGTTGGATTACCTGAGGAGAGTTTTAGGGAGATTAGGCTACCTAAGTATTGGTGGGAGTGGGCACATATCAAAGCAAGGAAAACTATTTTGGGGGAGAGGGAAAGGATTGAAAAGGAACATTTGGTAGGAAAGAAAATAATTACAGTTCCGGACAACAACTCTATTGCACCCATCAACAGGAAGCTAAATAATTTCAAATTGATAGGCAGCTACAAAAACACCATTAGGAATAAAATAGTTAGAAACAAAAAGTCGGTAGAGGGGGAAGAGATTAGAGGGGGTTTATATGGCAGCGTGTCTAGACTGTGAAGAAGGGTACTATGGCGAAACTGGCAAATCATGTAAAGAGCGAAGCAAACAACATCTGCAGAACATAAGGCATTATAATCAGACGTCGGCAGTTGCCAAACACTGTTGGGAAAATGATCACAGAATAGACTGGGAAAATATGAGTTTTCTGTACAGGAACACCAACAAAACATCTAGACTGGTTGTAGAGAACGCCTTCATAACTTGCGCCAACAACACGATGGCAGGGAACACCGGAAACGGCTTTGAAGACAGCATATCTAGAAAAATCATATACTCCACAGTAGCAAGGAAACGAAGAAAAACGCAAGAGAACGCACGGAAAACGGACATCTGGAACCAGGGATCAGAGAAAGACCAAGGTCAAGAGAGGGTGGAGGTCACACAGGAAGAGCTAGGCGATTATAGGATTAAAAGTACCCAGCACACAGATATAAATACAGCCGGACTATGCGTTTGCTCATTGTACGGATACTTGATAATGTGGACTGTTTGTCCAAGAAAGCTTGTAACTTTTTGAATAAAAACTCCATTAAATACCATCCAGTTTGAATGAGGTCCTTTTAGTAATTCTACTAATGCACAGAACAATTGTGTATGTGATAAAGTTAATATATATATATATATATATGTATATATATATATATATATATATATATATATATATATATATATATAATAGACGATAAACAGGAAACTGAAAAAACAAAATAATCCACAAAAGAAGAGCAGAATACAACGAGCCAGAAAAAGTTGCTTGTAAAATCTCGGAGAAGAATGGAAGCGAGAAGAATAAAGGTGAGGGAAATATGGCTCAAAATTCCTCCGCAACCTTGAGGCGAGACTTCTTTATCTGTACACGTCAAATTGACTCATCCTGGGCTCGAGGTGGGGTGGGGTTGGGTTGGTTAGGCGGGGTTGGGGAAGGGGTCAGATGGAGGTGAGGGAAGGTTATAAGAAAGATTGAGGTGTTTAAGCGGTTTCATATTTTAGCCTTGGTTATCTGATTCCGGTTATGTTAAGAAGGGTGAAGAACGAGTGGGGGAGTATTATATGGTGTATTATATGGGTTAAATATATATATATATATATATATATATATATATATATATATATATATATATATATATAAATAATCACATATATTAACTTTTAACTACATTTCGGTCGTACCTCTGCATTCCTAGCCTTCTTTTCTTTTACTCTCTCTCTCTCTCTCTCTCTCTCTCTCTCTCTCTCTCTCTCTCTCACATACACAGATATACACACATACATAGACATACACCTGAAATTTCCATCTCTCTCTCTCTCTCTCTCTCTCTCTCTCTCTCTCTCTCACACACACATACATACTGTACATACTAACACACACACATATATATACATACAAATACACCTGATGTTTACATCGACCAAATTTTATAAACCTCTCTCTCTCTCTCTCTCTCTCTCTCTCTCTCTCTCTCTCTCTCTCTCTCTCTCTCTCTCTCCCAGTCCAATAAAACGCTCCCCGCCCGCCGCCCCGCACAAGCGAGCTAAAAAGCACAGCCTCTGAATTCTATTAATTGAGAGAGAGGAACCAACTAACCTGATAAAGGTCTCCAGCACCGCCCGGGGTAAACAGATCCCGTCCATCTAATCCCACAAGAGTTTGTACAAAACCGGTATGATACTCGTTTTTCGTTCTCTGCCATTAGGCAGCGTAATGGAGCGAGTTGGACAGAGCCTGCCTGCCAAAGCTCTCTCTCTCTCTCTCAGCAATCTCTCTTTCTCTCTCTCTCTCTCTCTCTCAGGTTCCTCTCTTTCTAGTTTGGTTTTGCTTTCCACACTGAGAGACCTGGGTTCGATCAACCAGTTGTTTTTCTGTTCCACATTGATTGATTTTACCTCATGCTTCACCAGATGTATATATATATATAAATGTTGTCTATTGGGTCATTGGAGTATATAAAAATACTGCATATACATATATATATACACATACATGTATATAAATATATATATGTATATATTTATATATCACATATATATAAATAAATATTTATATATATATATATATATATATATATATATATATATATATATATATATATATATATATACCCATGTATACATACATACCTGATAACATTCACCATATTTAACGCATGCGTTAAATCATTCCGACGCAAGAGTAGGCAGGCAGTATAATGTATTGTATATGGCACATATCCGACCAAAAGATTCCGGTCCGCCGCCATACCTTTCAAGAGCCGCATTTCAAATTCCTTTTCCGGAGTCCCCTGCCATCCTAGCCTCTCTCTCCCTATCCATAATTTAGAAGCCCGAGCCACCCCAGAGGACCTCTGAAGTCTCGGTGTCCTGTGGCCCTGCAAGCATTCCTTCCCTATGTGTCGATAAAGAGTAAGCGTTTCTCGTTCAAGTTCCACAGATAGATGGATAGATAGAATATACAATTGCTGGACCTATGATGAAAGGAAAATTCAGAGTAAAGAAGGTTGAAAAGGTGTGTATAACAAGAGGAAAACCTTTTGCATTAAATGTTAGAAGTGGGTGGCAAGTAAGATGGAAGAGAGAATATGAATGGAGGTACAGTGAAAGAAATGAAAGGGGTTGCAGCTAGGTGCCTAAGGAAGGGACGCTACAGTGCAACGCGTGAGGTGTACAAACCCCTTCCCCCCTACGGGATCAAGTTCCAGCTTCTGCTATCCTATAAATTTTTATCATCATGAACAGATGAATCTCCGAACCTTGATCACACTCACCTTCTCTTAAATTTATAGCAATTTAATGCCTTTATAGAATACTGGACAGGGTGTTGTTTCATAAATTCATAATTTCAGCTCTCTCAGTTCAATACTACTGTACTTAAGAAACTATGCTCTGTGTCTGACTAAAACATCAGCTTTTGACGTTTTCTATACGTCCATTTTTATTCATTTATTTATTTTGCACTGTTTATCAAATTCACCATTTCAACTTTTAAAAGGGATTTTAATTCGTTCGAAAGGCAGCAAAAAGTTGTGGTGCTACTCTTTAAAATGTTTTCATATATATATATATATATATATATATATATATATATATATGTGAATATAATGGTTTTTTTTATAGTGTGAGGTTACGGGTTGCATCCTGCCTCCTTAGGAGTCCATCACTTTTCTTACTGTGTGCGCTGTTTCTAGTAGCACACTCTTCTGCATGAGTCCTGGAGCTACTTCGGCCTCTAGTTTTTCCCGATTCCTTTTCAGTGATCTTGGGATCGTTTCTAGTTTATTATTATTATTATTACTATTATTATTATTATTATTATTATTATTATTATTATTATTCAGAAGATGAACCCTATTCATATGGAACAAGCCAACACTGGGGACTTGAAATTCAAGTTTCCAAAGAATATGATGGTGTTCATTCGATAATAATTACTACATACAGTACATCTGAAACAGATGGTTGACTCTTCTTATCAACTTTCCGATCACTCATAACAGCCACAGTATACAGAACAAGGCTTTAGGCTACTGCAAAGGTCTGCTGCAAATTCAAAAGAGGATTTATTTTTGCGCTCTCCTGCAGCCGAAATAAATGAGAATTACTGTTCACTCCCCAACAAGAGGGAATGGCCTAATCTCCTAAGCCTTGTAGGCAGTCTCTTTTTTAATCCATTTACAAATCAATTATCAGCTTTTTTAGCGAATGGAACACAGAATGGAATTTAGAATTTAGGCCAAAGGCCAAGCGCTGGGATCTATGAGATCATTCAGAGGTTGAAAGGTGTAACAGGAGAAAAACCTGGTAGTTGCACTATGAAACAATAGTTATGAGAGGGTGGATAGCAAGATGGAAGAAAGAGAATATGAAGGGAGGTACAGTAAAAAGAAATAAAAGGGGTTGCAGCTAGGGGCCGAAGGGACGCTGCAAGGAACCTTGCCCACGACGCACCGCGTGAGGAGCACTGACGGCACTATCCCCTACGGGAGGTTCTGCAGCCAGCCCCACCAATTCTACATTCTCTAGGATCGAAAACTCGGCTGCAAAAAATAATTGGAAAAGGGAAAGGTGAAAACTTTTAGATATTCCACGTTTCACCCGCCCACAATCCCGCCCATTTTCTCTTTCTCACCGGCCCGAACTTCAAGGAGAAAATAAAAGTGAGTTTCTCTCTGGCCCAATCTCTCTCTTGACCTCTAAGAAAATAAAACAACCTTTTTTCCCATTCCGCGCCTTGACCCTACGAGAATAAAATGGTTCTTTTCCTCCAAAGCCTTCTTCTGAAGGCGGTCTATTTCTTCTCTGTCTGTCTCTTTGTCTCTCTCTCTCTCTCTCTCATTCTTTCTCTCTGTCTCTCTATCCCTTATTTCGCGGTCCATTTCTTTCCCCCCTCTGCGTGAAGCAACCGTTCCATTTTTCCTCTTCCACCGTTCCAGCTCCCTCCCGTTTCTCGGCCCTCAAAGGCCGTCACAATACTCGAATATAAAACTATGATTTAAAATTCAAGGGAGGAGGCGCTCGCTACTCACTTCCATTGGATACGATGAGGAAAAATGCAATATGAAAACCAAAACAAAATAAAATAAAAGCTATACATGTTGTTAAGAGGGAATAATAGTTTCTCTTGTTGACTGAACATGCCTACACAATGCAAAAGAATGAAGAGTATACTGTAATGTGTGTTTCTACAACGTACTTAACTTTAGTGAACCTCCACCCATACACTTTTCCAGCACAGTGGATGCAAGAGATATTTAGGCACATTTACAGAATCAAAATTACACTAACTTATGCATATCAAATATGAGTACTTAGAAAAGTTCCTAAATATTTAATAATTGCAATAAGATCATCAGGCTTATTTTTCCTAAACTCAAAAATAATAAAACCAGAAAGCATTCGGAGAACGCAAAAGAAATATTAAATAAAGAAATAAATACAAAATAAATAAATTAGATATTCCGTTTCTAACTCCTACAAAACTTATCAAAAATTCTGCAACAACGCCGGACTTGTCACAAAACTTAGCTGGAAGCTGAAATCTAGTCATAATATATTGTGAGATAACTGATGTAGAGGCACAATAAAACCGAGAGGGTCGGGGGGAAGATCCGGAACAAAATCAGAATCCATCCCAAAACCTAATCTAAATACTCCCTTAGCCAATGGCCCACCTTCCCAAAAAATGTCACGGTATTACATTTTGAGATCATTGATGTGGGGATACAATAAAAACGAGAGGGTGGGGGGAGGAGGCGAGATCCGGAATAAAATTCGAATCCATCTCAAAACCTAATCTGAACACATCCTTAGCCAATGGTCCACCCCCGCCCCAAAATATCGCTGAATTCCAAACATTTTTAGCAGACCATAAATTACATGCAAAACCCCACACGGCTTTCGGCGCTGAAACCTGAAATCTATTCATAGTATTTTGAGAATATTGATTCAGAGACAATAAAAGCGAGAGGGTGGGGTGGATAGATCCGGAATAAAATCCGAATCCATCCCAAAAGCTAGTCAGA
>NC_089777.1:4685514-4688014 GCF_040412425.1 Macrobrachium rosenbergii | reverse complement strand
GACAGGCTGGTGGTGAAGTGTGTTCTTCAGAATGGAAAATGGAAAGTCTTGGTTTTTTATAGTTTTTTCTTTAATTATAAGATAGGGTGAAAGCTGGTTTAGATGATATTTCAAAAAAATACATTATAGTTTTTTCTTTTTAAATGAGTATTGTTTTTATAGTTTTTTTTAATTATAAGAGAGGGTGAAAGTTGGTTGAGATGATATTTTACAAAAGTACAGTTTAGTTTTTTCGTTTTAAATGAAGGTCTTGGTTTTTATAGCTTCTTTTTTAATTATAAGAAAGGGTGAAAGTTGGTTGAGATGAAACTTTAAAAAGAATATTTTAGTTTTTTTTTAATGAAGGTCTTGGTTTTTTAAAGTAGCTTGTTTTAATTGTAAGAAAGGTTGAAAGCTGGTTGAGATGGAATTTTAAAAAAGTACATTTATTTTTTTATTTTTTAAAGAAAATATTTTTGTAACTTTTTTAAATTATAAGAAAGGGTGAAAGTTAGTTGACATGAAATTTAAAAAAAAGTACATTTCAGTTTTTTATTTTTAAATGAAAGTCTTGATTTTTATAGTTTTTTTATATTATAAGAAAGGGTGAAAGTTGGTTTAGAAGAAATTTTTAAGGAAATAAATTTTAGTTTTTTCTTTCAACAGTTTTTTAAAATGATGATAAATGGGAAAATTGAAATTAAGATAATCATCACTTCCATTCTTGCTCCAAACACAACCACATATACACACACACAAATAAGTAAATAAGTAAATAAACAAACAAATAAATTAATGAAAAGAAACAAGGAGAGAGAGTGTGTATAAATGGACACTGAATGAAACCGTCGTAACTTTTTCCCACCCAGCCTAAATATACTAAATCGCTCCCTGCTTACTTCTCTAAATAAAAATATAAAAACATTAATGGACCGAACATTCGCCTGCAAACATTTCAGTCCCCAAAAATCCCGGGGCTAATCCACGCAATGAAAGTGTGAAATCGGTTCTAAATTAACTGCGCGATTACTATCTTTTATACCTTTTGATTGGGGGGCATTTGTCAATAGATTTTTCGTGGAATGGGGAAGGAGGAGGAGGAGGAGGAGGAGGAGGAGGAGGAGGAGGAGGAGGAGGAGGAGGAGGAGGAGGAGGAGGAATCAGGCAGGGCAGGTGACCAATCACCTTTATAACTAATACGATGACATAATCCGGAGTTGAGAGGTGTCACCGACGCGTGCGATTTACTTTTGAAAGCCCCAAGACTTTGAACGCAATTCCTAGCTTTATTCTTATACATTATTTAGGTCTTATTCATATATACATACAATCCCCCACAGTATTCTTTTCCAGATAGTAAGTCATATGCATACCGAAATGAGGTATGATAAATTCGTAGAGTTTATTTAGTTACTAAGTCTACGGGCAGAACCAACTCCATTTCAGGGAAGCCCTTCTCACCCCCAACCCCTTTGGTGCCCCTAGGTGCTAGTGATGCCTTACCCCCACACTGTTCTTTCCAAGATAATAAGTCATATGTGTACCAGGTTTGGCTGAAATTGCTCAGTGCATTTCGAGTTATGTTGGAACACACACATACATCCATTTTTATATATATACAATAAAAGATAGAAGTTATATATATAATTATATATATATATATATATATATATATATATATATATATATATATATATATATATGTATACATACACATAAACACACGCATATATATATATATACATACATACATACATATATATATGTTCTGTCTTCTATATATACAAAAAAGAGTGTATTTGTGAGTATGTGTGTTCTGGCATAACTCTTGAATGCATTGAGCAATTTCAACCAAACTTGGTATACACATGACTTACTATCTTGAAAATACTGTGGGGGTAGGACATCACTAGCAGCAAAGGGGACCAAAGGGTGGGGGTGGGAAGGGGGTGATATGTAAATATAAGCGAAAACGACAGACATTAGTGTTTAATCCATAGTTTTTGAGGTTGCTGAGATGAATAGTGACACTCCCGATGCCCTTTAAGTCCAAGTTCAGCCCCGATAGGAAATGGGGTTGAGAAGGGGTGAAATATAAAATATAAAAAATGCTGGGCAATATAACTGAAGGAACTATCTTAACAGGAGAGAGAGAGAGAGAGAGAGAGAGAGAGAGAGAGAGAGAGAGAGAGAGAGAGAGAGAGAGAGAGAGAGAGAGAGAGAGTTTATCGGTTGTCATTCAGTTTTCCAGGGTAGTGCCGGGTTGGTCAGTTATTATATATGTATATAAATGTACATATATATATATATATATATATTAAAATATATATGTATATATATATATATATGCATGTATGTATGTATATATGAACTTATACAAGTGATACGAGCATACTGTATATAGAAAATGCAACAAAGAATAACAAATATGTGCTGTCTCTTAAGTGCATCAAGATGTTACAATACTATTGCCATATATATATATATATATACATACATACATACATACATACATACATAC
>NC_089777.1:4678014-4680514 GCF_040412425.1 Macrobrachium rosenbergii | reverse complement strand
TAGTTACACCTATGATTTTGCAGACCTAGTGACGTGCTTCTCCAAACAAGTTCTTAAGTAAATTCTTACCAAGATATTCAGATTCAACAGTTAATTTGAAAGATACATCTCAACATCAAAGAAAAAAATAAGATGTATTTGGCAAAACCTCCCAAAAATTACGGAGAACATCATTAAAAAACCCTTTAAAAAAATCGGACTCCAGGGAAATATCCCTTTGTAAAAAAGCAGAAAAAAAACACATACAAAAAAGAAGCCACTTCCATCCGAGCCGAACATGGCTGGAAACAAAATGGAGGCCAGAGGAAACGAAATCATTACCATTAATTCATCAAAGGACCTGATATAGTCCGCTAGGGGCCGAAGGTCAGGTCAGCAATTAAGGTAACAGAGCAACGGGGCCTGGGTCCCTATTAAGGTTATCATCTTGCCAAATTACCAGGTCAAACAACGCTCTCTCTCCTCCCTCTTCCCTTCCTTCGGCAATTACAGGTGGAATAGGAAAGATGGGAACAGCCTTCCACGGCAAAGCCTGCTGGTAAAACCCACGAGATTCGCGGGACGTTTGTTTTCTAGTTACTTTTACAAGTTCTCCTTCATCTCATTCCACATAGCCTTACCATTATGACCCATTTCAATCAGGTGTTTAGTTCTTACTCTGTTTTCCGAGACACCCAAGAGAGATTCATCTACAAGTCTATTCTCTGATGCATGAAAACTCGCCGATCTATCTGGGACACGCTATGTATCCTACAACGCATACCACTCGGCCATGAAAGATATAAATACAATAAAAATGATACTACCAACTCTCAAAGAACAAAGAATTCGCTTTGTTAGTTTGCTCAACCCACATTCAAGACTCTTCCGGAATAACTGGTGCGTGAAATATTTCAAACGTCTTCAAGATTTTTATCTTAATTCATTTCCTACTGGAAGAACCGGTCCCCTCGGAAGAAGGAAGGAATATAGCATTTAGGTCAAAGGTCAAGTACTGGGACCCAAAATGTCATTCAGCCCTGAAAGGGAACTTGAGAGTAAAGGTTTAAAAGGTGTAACAGGAGGAAAACCTCAATTGTTAGGAGAGGGTTAAGGACAGTAAGATGGATAAAATGAACGGAGGTACAGTAAAAAGGAATGGAAGGGGTTACAGCTAGGGCCGAAGGGACAGTGCAAAGAACCTTACGTAATGCTTACAGTGCATCGCGTGAGGAGCACTGACGGCACTACCCTCTACGGGGCTGTCTCCTTGGACTTCAATTTTCTGCTCCACTTCCATATCGATTCTTTATCTGTGCCTATAGATCTTTCGGTTGCTTCTTCAGTTCGATATTCTCGTTCTTATTAGCCACTATACTTTTTATATTGGCTCAATTTCTCTTCTACCATAAACGCTGACTTCCTATTTTGTATAAAGATGTTTAACTAGTTAGTGACGTTTGGGGCTTATTCCAAAATAATGCAAATATATCACCATTAATAATAATAATAATAATAATAATAATAATAATAATAATAATAATAATAATAATGTTCTTCCACCATTATTTCGTCTTAATTGCGTTTAGGCTGCGGGTTTTTTTTCTAGCCTGTTTATGTATGATTTTGTTTTGTTTTGTGTCTGTTTACTGTGATATTTATTAATCTTTATTCGTGTTTTCTTCTTTGGCATCGAGGGTTGTCCCATTCGCTTTTGTTTAATTGCTAATTCTCTCCTTCTATGTGTAGATTTATATATTTGGTTCTCCAATATTGTATTCACCTATCCGTAGATTGCGTGCTTCTATACTCATGTGGGCTACGGCTCTGTATAAAACAACAAAAATTCCTCTCTCTCTCTCTCTCTCTCTCTCTCTCTCTCTCTCTCTCTCTCTCTCTCTCTCTCTCATGTGGGCTACGGCTCTGTATAAAACAACAAAAATTCTCTCTCTCTCTCTCTCTCTCTCTCTACGGCTCTGTATAAAACAACTCTCTCTCTCTCTCTCTCTCTCTCTCTCTCTCATGTGGGCTGGCTCTGTATAAAACAACAAAAATCCTCCCTCTCTCTCTCTCTCTCTCTCTCTCTCTCTCTCTCATGTGGGCTGGCTCTGTATAAAACAACAAAAATTCTCTCTCTCTCTCTCTCTCTCATGTGGGCTCTCTCTCTAAAACAAAAATTCTCTCTCTCTCTCTCTCTCTCTCTCTCTCTCTCTCATGTGGGCTATGGCTCTGTATAAAACAACAAAAATTCCTCTCTCTCTCTCTCTCTCTCTCTCTCTCTCTCTCTCTCTCTCTCTCTCTCTCTCTCTCATGTGGGCTACGGCTCTGTATAAAACAACAAAAATTCCTCTCTCTCTCTCTCTCTCATGTGGGCTACGGCTCTGTATAAAACAACAAAAATCTCTCTCTCTCTCTCTCTCATGTGGGCTACGGCTCTGTATAAAACAACAACAAAAACCTCTCTCTCTCTCTCTCTCTCATGTGGGCTACGGCTCTGTATAAAACAACAAAAATTCATCTC
>NC_089777.1:4648014-4675514 GCF_040412425.1 Macrobrachium rosenbergii | reverse complement strand
AAAATGCCTCAAGCATTATAAAAGACACGACAACATAATACCACTGGCAAGCAAACGAATCCTAGACTTAACACCAAGAAACCTCAACACTGAATCAGGCTGTGCTACCAACAGTTAAGCTCCTCATCCTGTGACGATTAGGAATGGAATGAAATATAGAATTTAGACTAAAGGCCAAGCGCTGGGACCTATGAGGTCATCCAGCGCTGAAAGGGAAACTGACAGTAAGGAGGATGCAAAGGTGTAACAGGAGGAAAACCTCACAGTTAGGAGAGGGTGGAAAGGAAACTGGGAGAAAGAGAACATGAACGGAGGTACAGCAAAAGGAATGAAAGGGGTTGCAGCTGGCCTAAGGGACGCTGCAAAGAGCCTTAAGTAATGCCTACAGTGCACCGCGCGTGAGGTGCACTGACGGCACTACCAACGCCCCCCCCCCCCCTACGGGATTCATAAAAAGTGGGATGCTATCAGGTTTTATAAAATGGTGTCAAATGGAATTCCCTCAGGCGCCTTTCTGGTATAATATATAACTCATAAAAAGGCAGTTATAATTGTGAAGCCAGTTATATTTCACCCCAATCACCCATGTTCATGCATTTATTCACCCCCCACAAAATTATATAAATAACTAATTAACTAAGACGGGCCTTTTTCCGAGTACTGAATAGAATTGCAAACGAGCTAACTAACTCACAGTCGTATGAATAATATTTAATGCGCCAAGGTACTCTTTTCTTGTTCACCTTTCACTAATGTTTATCAGTACTTTGCTGTGCTTCCCTATCCTAAACTCTGCCTTTCTCTTTTTTTGTATAAGATATTTTTCAGTCAAGGAAGGCTTGCGTTGCACGCCAAATAATAATAAAATAATAAAATAACGCTAAGAGTCACAATTTCGTGAAAAACAATCTGTGTAATAAAAATCCACAATTATATAGTAAATATATTACTATGTAAAATAAACAAAGACTTTCGAAAACTTGAACGGTGTTCCTCATCAGTGCTAACGCTAAAAAAATAATAATTATAATAATATCGAAATTATTACCTCCTGTAGCAACAGGGAATAAGTATCTGCAAGCGACACAAACACAACAAGGCCAGGCAAGCAGACCTGCTGCTTTAACGGCCCAGTGTCTAAAAGTAGACCGTCTAAAATAAGGGACATGAATAATTATGCAAAATTTACCAGGAACCTCTCGTCCATCATTAAGGAGTAAAGATGCCTTATCTGAAGGCTTCAGAGACGCCCGGCGGCTTCTGGATTTCACAGGACTCACTTCAGGGACAGGATTTCAAAGGACTCACTTCAGGGACATTTCACAGGACTCACTTCAGGGACAGGATTTCACAGGACTCACTTCAGGGACATTTCACAGGACTCACTTCCGGGACAGGATTTCACAGGACTCACTCCAGGGACAGGACTTAACAGGACTCACTTCAGGGACAGGATTTCACAGGACTCAATTCAGGGACAACATTTCACAGGACTCACTTCAGGGACAGGATTTCAAAGGACTCACTTCCGGGACAGGATTTCACAGGACTCATTCCAGGGACAGGATTTCACAGGACTCACTTCAGGGACAGGATTTCACAGGACTCACTTCAGGGACAAGATTTCACAGGACTCACTTCAGGGACAAGATTTCACAGGACTCACTTCATGGATAGGATTTCACAGGACTTACTTCAGGGACAACATTTCACAAGACTCATTTCAGGGACAGGATTTCACAGTACTCACTTCAGGGACAGGATTTCACAGGACTCACTTTAGGGACAGGATTTCACAGGACTCAATTCAGGGACAACATTTCACAGGACTCACTTCAGGGACAGGATTTCACAGGACTCATTTCAGGGACAAGATTTCATAGGACTAACTTCAGGGACAACATTTCACAGGACTCACTTCAGGGACAAGATTTCACAGGACTCACTTCAGTGAAAAAAATTTCATAGAACTCACTTCAGTGAAAAAAGATTTCACAGGACTCACTTCAGGGCAGGATTTCACAGGACTCATTTCAGGGACAGGATTTAACAGGACTAATTTCAGGGACAACATTTCACAAGACTCACTTCAGGGACAGGATTTCACAGGACTCAATTCCTGGACAAGATTTCATAGGACTCACTTCAGGGACAGGATTTCGTAGGACTCACTTCAGGGACAAGATTTCACAGGACTCACTTCAGGGACAGGATTTCACAGGATTCACTTCAGGGACAGGATTTCACAGGACTCACTTCAGGGACAACATTTCACAGGACTTACTTCAGGGACAAGATTTCACAGGACTCACTTCAGGGACAGGATTTCACATTACTCACTTCAGGGACAAGATTTCACAGGACTCACTTCAGGGACAAGATTTCACAGGAATCACTTCAGGGACTCATCTGAATGAGTCTTTTGCTTGAGTCACTTCGATATCTTTTTATTGCCGTTTGGGAGACTCTTCTTCACTGTTAACTGTTGCGGGATTCAGTTTAGTGTCTCGAATTGGATGCAGATTCGTTTCGCCGCGAACCGTCTTTGTTTTAATTTTTTATTCGCTTCACTGTGTCGCGTCTCTTTGGGATTCACTTCACTGTCTCAGATCTGTTTTTCGATTCACTTCACTTTCTCACTTCTGACTGAGGTCTGATTTCACAGTCTGGCATCTACTTGAGGCTTCAGTTTGGTCTCTTTACTGGTTATGTATTCACTTCACTGTCTCACGTCTCTCTGGGATTCACTTCACTGTCTCATGTCTCACTGGGATTCACTTCACTGCCTCGCATCTCTTTGGGATTCACTTCACTGTCTCGCATCTCTCTGAGATTTACTTCACTGTCTTGCATCTCTTTGGGATTCACTTCACTGCCTCGTGTCTCTTTGGGATTCACTTCACTGTCCTGTGTCTCTTTGGGATTCACTTCACTGTCTCGCATCTCTTTGGGATTCACTTCACTGGGTTGAGTCTATGGGATTCACTTCACTGTCTGGCATCTCTGGGATTTACTTCACTATATCGCATCTTTTTAGGATTCACTTCACTGTCTCTCTGGGATTCACTTTAGTGCCTCACGTCTCTTTGGGATTCACTTCACTGTCTTGCGTCTCTTTGGGATCCACTTCACTGCCTTGAATCTCTTTGGGGTTCACTTCACTGCCTTGAATCTCTTTGGGATTCACTTCGCTGCCTTGATCTCTTTGGGATTCGCTTCACTACCTTGATCTCTTTGGGATTCAGTTCACTGCCTTGATCTCTTCGGGATTCAGTTCACTGCCTTGATCTCTTTGGGCTTCACTTCACTGCCTTGATCTCTTTGGGATTCACTTCACTGCCTTGATCTCTTTGGGCTTCACTTCACTGCCTTGATCTCTTCGGGATTCAGTTCACTGCCTTGATCTCTTTGGGCTTCACTTCACTGCCTTGATCTCTTTGGGATTCACTTCACTGCCTTGATCTCTTTGGGATTCAGTTCACTGCCTCGCGTCTCTTTGGGACACATTTCACTGTCTCATGTCTCTTTGGGATTCACTTCACTGTATTGTGCCTCTTTGGGATTCACTTCACTTCCTTGAATCTCTTTGCGATTCACTTCACTGCCTCCCATCTCTTTGGGATTCACTTAATTGCCTCGCATCTCACTGGGATTCACTTCACTGTCACATCTCTCTGGGATTCACTTCACTGTCTCCCATTTTTAAAAATATTCAGTAGATTCAGATGAAGAAGACTGGTTTCATATAACCAGTCTTCTTCATCTGAATCTACTGAATATTTACCACCCATTTTCAGTGTCGCATCAGGACTGCTTTTTTTTATAACTGATATCTAATGAAGTCATGAAAGAACAATTGTGGTTAAAAAAAATTAATGAGAAATGGAAAGATAGATCCCACCTTTTATTTATGCTACAAGATAATAGATGGCGTTCGAATGGTCTAGTGAAATTATGGAACATATAAAATTCTAGCAATATGGGGAAAAAACAGACAGTGTACAGAGGAGAACTTAACATATGAGAGAGAGAGAGAGAGAGAGAGAGAGAGAGAGAGAGAGAGAGAGAGAGAGAGAACTTAACATGAGAAGAGAGAGAGAGAGAGAGAGAGAGAGAGAGAGAGAGAGAGAGAGAGAGAGAGAGATAATGTGTAGAAGAGAACTTAACATGAGAGAGAGAGAGAGAGAGAGAGAGAGAGAGAGAGAGAGAGAGAGAGAGAGAGAGATACTGTGTAGAAGAGAACTTAACATGAGAGAGAGAGAGAGAGAGAGAGAGAGAGAGAGAGAGAGAGAGAGAGAGAGAGAGAGAGAGAGAGAGATGTGTAGGAGAGAACTTAACATGGGGGAGAGAGAGAGAGAGAGAGAGAGAGAGAGAGAGAGAGAGAGAGAGAGAGAGAGAGAGAGAGAGAGAGACTGTGAGAAGAGAACTTAACATGAGAGAGAGAGAGAGATAAGATACTGTGTAGAAGAAACTTAACATGAGAGAGAGAGAGAGAGAGAGAGAGAGAGAGAGATAATGTGTAGAAGAGAACTTAACATGAGAGAGAGAGAGAGAGAGATACTGTGTAGAGAGAACTTAACATGAGAGAGAGAGAGAGAGAGAGAGAGACTGTGTAGAAGAGAACTTAACATGAGAGAGAGAACATGAGAGAGAGAGAGAGAGAGAGAGAGAGAGAGAGAGAGACTGTGTAGAAGAGAACTTAACATGAGAGAGAGAGAGAGATAAGATACTGTGTAGAAGAAACTTAACATGAGAGAGAGAGAGAGAGAGAGAGAGAGAGAGAGAGAGAGACTGTGTAGAAGAGAACTTAACATGAGAGAGAGAGAGAGAGAGAGAGAGAGAGAGAGAGAGAGAGAGAGAGAGATACTGTGTAGAAGAGAGAGAGAGAGAGAGAGAGAGAGAGAGATAACTGTGTAGAAGAGAACTTAACATGAGAGAGAGAGAGAGAGAGAGAGAGAGAGAGAGAGAGAGAGAGAGAGAGAGAGAGAGAGAGAGATGATACTGTGTAGAAGAGAACTTAACATGAGAGAGAGACAGAGAAGATTCTGTGTAGAAGAAACTTAACATGAGAGAGAGAGAGAGAGAGAGAGAGAGAGAGAGAGAGAGAGAGATGTGAGAGAGAGAGAGAACATGAGAGAGAACTTAACATGAGAGAGAGAGAGAGAGAGAGACAGAGAGAGAGAGAGAGAGAGAGAGAGAGATGATACTGTGTAGAAGAGAACTTAACATGAGAGACAGAGAAGATTCTGAAGAAACTTAACATGAAGAGAGAGAGAGAGAGAGAGAGAGAGAAGAGAGAGAGAGAGAGAGAGAGAGAGAGAGAGAGAGATACTGTGTAGAAGAAACTTAACATGGAGAGAGAGAGAGAGAGAGATTCTTTCTCGCCCACTTCAATCCAAAAAAGTTTCCTCAATTGGCTAACTTAGATTGCTGGCCAGATAAGATCACTTCCCTAGATATAATGACTCGATTTTTCTAATTTGATGAATAGCGAGAGAGAGAGGTCAAGGAACGCCTCCCAGTCCGCTGAAATTCAAAGTCTATAAGTTTTCTTTCAAATTTTTTTTACCAGAAGCGTTTTCCACCCGATATATAAAATGGCAAATGGTTGCAGGTGTAAAATAAATATTGCCATTTTGCCAGGCACCTACCTCTGGATTAAAAATAAAAAAAACATACACACATACGCGTGTATAAACACAGAAACAACCTTGCACCCTTCTCTCTCTTTCTCAGTATATTTACTTTTATTATCTGCGAACTGAAGGGTGAAACAAATACGATCATTTTCCTCACACCAAATATTATACGTAACGCACCACCCCTTTTCTCTCTCTCTCTCTCTCTCTCTCTCTCTCTCTCTCTCTCTCTCTCTCTCTCTCTCATCTTAAGTTCTCTCTATACAGTATCTGTTTTTCTCTCTCTCTCTCTGTTAAGTTCTCTCCTCTATCTGTTCAGTATCTCTTTTCTCTCTCTCTCTCTCTCTCGTTAAGTTCTCCTCTATACGGTATCTGTTTTCTCTCCCCCCCCTCTCTCTCTCTTGTCAAGTTCTCCTCTCTCTCTCTCTCTCTCTCTCTCTCTCTCTCTCTCTCTCTCTCTCTCTCGCTGTCTGTCTCATATCCATACTTGTCACAACGGCGAAAGAAAGAAAGGAAGAGAGCAAAGACTACAAGATGAACTAAATGACACTGACCAAATATTATACATAACACACCCTCTCTCTCACTCTCTCTCTCTCTCTCTCAACCTTCGTTCAAGCCATAATTGGTATTATCTTTCCCCGGCACTTCCTGTTCATCCTCTCCTTTCAGTTTTATTTACTGCAAGACCAATTCCCTGACATATTCTCTCTCTCTCTCTCTCTCTCTCTCTCTCTCTCTCTCTCTCTCTCTCTCTCTCTCTCAAACACACACATACAAACACACACACATACACATAAGTCAGAGGCAGGAACAGCACAAAATGCAATCCCTGTCACGGCTATTGCTCGAAGATTAATCTCTTCCTTGACATGTCGAATCAGAAGCAGGGTGAAGGTCGCATCGGAGGAGGAAGCCTGTGTGTGTCTGTGTGCCCGTGTCTGTGTCTGTGTCTGTGTGACGGAAATTAAAAAGGGAGGAAGACGATAAACAAGAAGAGGAGAGAGAAACAAAAGCAGATGTCTTGGTTACGGGGGAACGCAGAGGAAATCACTTCAATGCGTCCCACTTTAGTCGTTGAAAACATGAACTGAGTCTTTTCTTCGTCATTACAGATTTCTTAAGCGTGGATTACTAATTTCTTTCCATTTCTTTTCCATTACCTTTCTCTTTCCATTTCTTTTCCATTACCTTTCTCTTTCCACTTTCACAATTCCAATATTCCAAAGCCGTGCTATCCATTATTATAAATAATTTTTAGAGGACAGGACCTCCTCAAATCTACGCTTATTCGCTGTGTTATCGTCTCTCTCTCTCTCTCTCTCTCTCTCTCTCTCTCTCTCTCTCTCTCTCTCTCTCTCTCTCTCTCTCTCTCAGCTTTCGTTCAAGCCATAATTGTTATTATCTTCCCCACCACTTTTTGTTCATCCTTTCCTTTCACTTTTATTTATTGAAACACCAATTCCCTGATACATATTCTCTCTCTCTCTCTCTCTCTCTCTCTCTCTCTCTCTCTCTCAGAATGTCCAAAACCAGCATTCTCACCTTTTCTATGGCGTTTCGTAACCCACCTCTCTCTCTCTCTCTCTCTCTCTCTCTCTCTCTCTCTCTAGAACGTCCAAAACCAGCTCTCTCTCTCTCTCTCTCTCTCTCTCTCTTCTGAGGAATATCCACTATTGACCCCACAAGTCGATCAGGCTAAAACAGATTATCAAATTTCCGGAAACACAAGAATATTTTCATAAGAGTCCAGCTGTCGAGAATAATTTCCATCTCCCTACCACTGACACATCACGCGTGAATAAAAAAAAAAAATATATATATATATAAACAAAAAAAGAAATAAGGTCACACAGCATTTTCAACATATTTCCTGGTTTTTCCTCGTCTCTTTGATACAGCTGCAGGGGTCGGAATCCCCCTCCCCTTCATTCGCTATGATCTCGCGTCCATTAAAATATATTTCGTGTCAATTCCCAGGGTGAAATGCATAGAAACAATTCCGGTGCGGGTTTGTATACCGGGCCTTTTACATTAGCAGGTTATTGACTATCGTCCTCTTTTTCGGGGCTGCGTTGCGCTGCAAGTGTAGGTGTGTGTGTGTGTGTATAAGTGTTGCATCAGTGTGTAAGAGAATGACTGAGTAAGCGAGGTAGGATAAATGGTGTTGTTAACACCTTGAATGTCCATCGCCTTAATATCTGTTTCCATGCTGGCAGACACTTGGGCTTTTCCACTCAGTGAACAAAGAGGACAAGAAGTTCCCATTCCCATTAAGAGAAGAGGAAGTTCATATTCTTATCACGACCCAAGGGAGTTCCCATTCCCATTACGACAAAAAGAAGTTCCCATTCCTATTATCACAGAATGAAGTTCCCAATACTATTACGACAGAAGGGAGTTCCCACTCCTATTACCACAGAAGGAAGTTCCCATTCCCAATAAGACATAAGAAGGTACCTGATACAACAGAAGTAATTCCCATTGCTAATACGACAGAATGAAGTTCCCACTGCTATTACGACTGAATAAAGCTCCCATTGCTATTACGACAGAATGAAGTTCCCATTGCTATTACGACAGAATGAAGTCCCCATTGCTATTACGAGAGAATGAAGTTCCCACTGCTATTACGACAGAATGAAGTTCCCATTACTATTATGACAGAATGAAGTCCCCATTACTATTACGACAGAATGAAGTTCCCATTAATATTACGACGCAAGGGCGTTCCCATTCCTATTGCTCCAAGGCTTAGATCACGTGACTTTCAACTTCCGCAAATGACTGCAGAGTCTCAAGGCGACAAAGACTTAGAGAAAAAGTCCCCATTTGCCAAATGCTCGGCGTCCTCCTTTCACTGTACCTCCGTTATTATTCTCTTTCCTCCACCTCCCTTTCCACCCTCTCCTAACACTTGATTCATAGTGCAACTGCGAGGTTTTCCTCCTGTTACACCTTTCAAACCTTTTTACTGTCAATTTCCATTCCAGCGCTGAATGACCTCACAGGTCCCAGTGCTTAGCCTTTAGCCTAAATCCTATGTTCTATTCTCTCTTCTCTTGACGCCTCGTTGCATTTGCGGATTGCTTTTCAGTGTTGGCTGAGGTTGCTGTCAAGGAAATACAAGGTGTTGTCAATACAGAGTCACTCCTTTTGTTGTTCTGGATGCTGGAAGACGCTGTGATTGGTATATAGAATTGAGTCCAAAGGCCAAACGCTGGGACCTATTAAGTCATTCAGCGCTGAAACAGAAATTGACAGTAAGAAGGTCTGAAAGGTGTAACGGGAGGAAAACCTCAAAGCAGTTGCACTATGAAACAACTGTTAGGAGAGGGTGGAAAGTAAGATGGAAGAAAGAGAATATGAACGGAACGGAGGCATAATCAAAGGAATGAAAGAGGTTGCAGCTAGGGGCTTAAGGAAGGAACGCTGCAAAGAACCTCAAGTAATGCCTACAGTGCACCACGTGAAGAGCACTGACGTTACCACCCCTTACGGAGCGGGGAAGACACTGTAAAAGATTTCTATGCATATTTGTATTATGATGAAAACTACTGCTCTGACAAAAAATAATGGTACTTTAACATATAATAATTGATTAAAATTCTAGGTATCTCCCTAGAGCACTTGAACCACCTATTTCATGAGCTGATAACATTCTCCTTGGTTAAAGATACGACGATTCGCAATTTGTACATTTGGAATCAAAATACTGGAAGCTGCTGAAATCTTCTGGAAGCCATAACCTGAAAACAAACGGATGGACGTGGATTCAGAAAAATTTTCCATAGCAAAGAGAAGGAAAATGATGACAAATAAACAAATAAATCTTGCTAGGGGAGAGAAGGACTTACGACAATATATAAAAAAACAAATTCTATGCTCTTAACATCTGGGAAAAAGCTAAATTTCATTCAAAACTGGTAGAAGCTCACCAACAGAGATGGTACATCACGAAAGACTTGATACTGATTCCACAAGAAAGAAATGGAAGAAAAGATACCATTTCTACTAAACAGTATCTGGTGAAAACTGAACTTGAAAAACAACACGAAAATTAGAAAACCAAAACAAACTGGAAAATTTCAACTTCGAATCTGAACCTAGGAAATAACATGACATCAGCTGAGGTCACCATTAGTAGAAGGCATTAAATGCTTATACCACATATAAACAGGCTAGAATATATTTCAGATTTCGGCAAACAAAGAAACGTGATAAAACCGGTCAGTCCACGTTACTGGAAATAAATGTCGATTACCCTTTGAATTAAATATGTCTAAATAGAAAAAAAAGATAAAACAAAGTAAAAAAAACTCTAATTATCGATTACTTCCTTCAATAAAATATGTTTAAACAGAAAAACGGACAAAACAAAATGAAAAAGAATCTAATTATCGATTACTACCTGCAATAAAATATCTGTTTGAACAGACAAAAAAGAGAAAATAAAAAAAAATTCATACACGTTTCAGCAATTCAGATCATGTAACTTCCTTGTCACCGGAAGTATAATGCATGCAACCACTGCCCTTACAAAAAAAAAAAACATTACAAACCAACAATTGTAACGTGATACGGCAGGTATTGTTACCGAAGAGAAGTCCCAGAATAAAAAAAAAAAGTAAAACGACACTAAAGAGAAAACCTCAGACACATTTGAAACAACTACTGAATGTAATTTGATATGCCACCGTCTGTTTGCCGGAAGTGTACATTCCCCGTCCCCTCACGAAAGAAGTTCTTCCATTTTAACACGAACGAATGTGACGTATTTTACGTGTGTAACAGAGCACTGAGCAATGCTTGTGGAAACACGATTCATCAGAGAAAGTGTAATTTGATAAGCCAATGTATGTTTACCAGAGTGTAAATTCCGCATCCCCTTAAAAAAAAGACTCCTAAATATTAACACAAATGAATGTAACAAAGAGTGACGAATCAGTACAGTGTGCAACAACAGAGCAATGAGCAACACCTGTAAAACACGATTATCAGAGAAATTGTAATTTGATAAGCCAAGCCCTGTTTGTTTACCACAAGTGTACATTCCCTGACCCCTTAAAAAAAAAATAAGGACTCCAATATTAACATAAACAAAAGTGACACATCATCACCTGTGCAACGGCAGAGCACTGAGCAATCCCCTGTATAACACGACTCATCAGAGAAAGTGTAAATTGATAGGCCACTGTCTGTCTACAGAAGTGTCTATGTCCGTCCATTCCCCGTCACCTTAAAAAAAAAAGGTTCTATATTAACACAAACGAATTTAACAAATCTTCACCGCGCGACAGCAGAGCACTGAGCAATCCTCTGTCAAAAACCCCCTGTGAAACAAGAACACGATTCACCAAGAGGAAAAGTGATACATAATACATCAGCCGAAATCGGGGCCATAAAACACTGTCCCCGTGTGGTTTTAAAGCCACGCACAATTGCGTGCGGGGCTCGCAACTCTAAATAATGACCCCGGTCTGTTATCATTTTTCTTTCGTCGGGTCTTGTCACGGGCCAACTTACATTCCTGGGCCTTCATTCATTTGCTGTCGGACAGGTCACAAAGAGGAGAGCAAAAACTTCCAAAAGATTATCTTGCAAACTGCATATTACATACCCAACTTTACACATAAAGTGCCTTTGTAAGTTGCACATCGGATAGCGGACACTTACGTGAATTGCAGATTGTAATGAATGGAAAACTCATATATAAAGTATATATAAATACACAATTTAGGCCAAAGGCCAAGCGCTGGGACCTATGATGACGTCATTCAGCACTGAGAGGAAAATGGAGAGGAAAAGGTATGAAAGGTGTAACGAGGAAAACCTCACAGTTGCACTATGAAACAATTGTTACAAGAGGATGGGAAGTAAGATGGAAGAAAGAATATGAACGAAGGTACAGTAAAAAGAATGAAAAAGGTTGCAGTTAAGGGCCTAAGGAAAGGACGCTGCAAAGAACCTCAAGTAATGCCTACAGTGCACCGCGCGTGAGGTGCACTGACAGCACAAACCTCCTACGGAGGTAATGAATACATTCATTCGAGTTGCATATAACCTAACGTACTTATTGAAGGTGCACATTATACATAAAAGACAATGCATATCATTTGCAAAATCAACCGTAGGTACAAAAGTAGGTCAATTCATCCTAGTTGCATATTGAAAAGCTTTCATCATACCTGAATAACATCAAATTATTAAAAGTTGTATTACCATCGATATCATCATATATAAAGTTGCATCATATGTACCATCAACATTAAATGCATCAGAGTCTGGCAAAAACCAGGAGGAACAAGCCACGGAATACAATGAACATGGAAAAAGAAATTGAGGAAAACTTAGTTCGTACTGATCAAGGAACACAGAGGCAGGAAAAAAATTCTATAGCTTCTCTGCCAAACAATGCATAAGATTTATGCAAAAGCTTCTTCCTGAAATATAGCTCAAGTGTCTTTCGTTAACGCACACACACACACACACACACACACACACATACATATATATATATATATATATATATATATATATATATATATATATATATATATATATATATATATATAATAAATTTCTGACTCACATCAGGATCGAACCCAGGTCTTTCAATTGAAAGGCAGGGCGCTGCCCACTAGGCCATACAAGTCATAAAAGAAGTTGGAACCTGAGGGCAACTGCACCCAAGGAATTACCTGGGCAATATATATATATATATATATATATATATATATATATATATATATATATATATATATATATATATATATATATATATATATATATATATATATATATATATATATATATGCGTGCGTGCGTGTATATATTTATTTATTTATGTTTATACACACACACACATATATATACACACATATATATATATATATATATATATATATATATATATGTATATTTATATATATTTTTATGTATATATATATTTTATATATATATATATATATTCATATATATATATGTAAATATATATACATATATTATCACTGAGCTTGCAATGATAATCCAGCAGATATGTCCCAATGTCCCAGACAAAGAAGCAATGACCATCGCATGTCTGTCATTGGATATACTCGTCGCATTACCCTAATGTATAATCTTCTGTACGACGAAGAATGAACCATAATTCATTCTTAAAATAAGCTTCTCCATTTTATTTTATTTTTTTGCACGGACGTCACCTGTTACTCTTTGGAAAGAATGACTAATGACGATAATTCTCGGGATGAAAATATCCACCACGCCACTGACAGTGATTTTTCGTCATCCATCCCCTGATGATTAGTGAAGGTAGCTTGGTTTCATCTATTATTATTATTATTATTATTATTATTATTATTATTATTATTATTATTATTATTATTATTAAGATGAACCATTATTATTCATATGGAAGATGAACAAGGACCATTCATAAATTCAAGCCCCAAAGAATAGGGACCATTGACTTGTAATTCAATTATTAATTATTATTATTATTATTATTATTATTATTCAGAAGATGAACTTATTTATTATTATTATCCAAAGAATATTATTATTATTATTATTGTTGTTGTTGTTATTATTATTGTTGTTGTTGTTGTTGTTGTTGATTGATTATGAAATTTAGATCTTGAAGACCAAGCGTCAGGTTATGAACCCTATTCATATGGAACAAGACCACCACAAGGACCATTGTCTTGAGATTCAAGAACATTATTATTATTATTATTTTAAAGATTATTATTATTATTATTATTATTATTATTATTATTATTATTATTATTATTATTATTATTATTATTATTATTCAGAAGATGAACCCTATTCATATGGAACAAGCCCACCACAGGGCCATTGACTTGAAATTCAAGCTTCCAAAGAATAGGTATGTACGTCTGCCCATGCAGTATATAGTGTTTCACGTAATCATACGCTTACATATTATCTCTTACGTGCAACAACATAAATGGTTTCACAGACCAGCTACTTCAGAAGTTCAAGCTAAGATGCAGTGCATTATATACTAGCCTAATGCAATTCAACTAGTATTTTAATAATTTATTTACATTTTTATTTATTTATTTATTTATTTATTTATTTATTTATTTATTTGTTAATTTATCTGTTTTCCTAATAACTGATCTCCTCTTTCTGTATTTCCCTTTACCTTCTGTTACTTCTTTCGAATGAACACCATAATATTCTTGGGAAGCTTGAACTTCAAGTCAGTGGCCCCTGTGATGGGCTTGTTCCATATGAATAATGTTCATTTTCTGAATAATAATAATAATAATAATAATAATAATAATAATAATAATAATAATAATAATAATAATAATAATAATTGTCTTTGGAAGCTTGAATTTCAAGTCAATGGTCCCTGTGGTGGTCTTGTTCAATATGTATAGGGTACATCTTCTGAATAATAATAATAATAATAATAATAATAATAATAATAATAATAATAATAATAATAATAATAATAATAATAATAATAATAATAATAATAATAATGTCCTTTTAGCAAAAGTTCATCTGGTATGGTTGCCATTTTAACCAAATTTCCATTATGTCTCCTACTCCGCCTGCTCCACCCTCTGAGCCTCTTAAAAGGAAACACTGATACCTCTGAAGCCTCTGCATTCAGCGCTAATCTCTTCCGGGACAACCCAAAGAGCTAACAGCTAACAGTCCCAGTCTCAAACCGACGGAATCGGGGTCCCAGTCTTCCCAGCCTCACTTTGACTCCCAAACCGAATTTCAGTGAATCGCACAGGCGGTCTTAAAGTTCTTTGAAACTGCTGGCCTCAATACAAGCTTCTTCCCAGTACCTCCATTCATATTCTGTTTCTTCCATTGACTCCTCAGCCCTCTCCTAACAATTGTTTCATAGTGCAACTGCGAGGTTTTCCTCCTGTTACACCTTTCAAAATCCTTCTACTCTCAATTTCCCTTTCAGCGCCTACTGACCACCACAAAGGACCCAGCGCTTGGCCTGTGCCCTAAATTCTATATACCATTCCATTCAACTGTAACGCCAGTTTTAGTAGCCATAAACCAATCAATTAATTAATCCCAATCTCAAATTTCCGGAAATAAGAAGGTTTTGATAAGAGGGAAGATATACCTCGGGTGATAAGGGGATGGTGGCTGATCAGTTAGTGGATAAGAATATAGGCGACTAACTCTCTTTCCTCGCTTACGGATTCCTTTAGTCACGTGGATTTCTATAAGGTGAATACGAGTCCGTGGGTGTGTGTGTGTGTGTGTGTGTGTGTGTGTGTGTGTGTGTACATGAAGATATTGGACACTTTATTGAAAATGTAAATAAAGATAATTGTACACTTTATTAGAAAATGTATATATACACACTAACATTATATATATATATTATATATGTATATATATATAATATTTATATATATATATATATCTACTGTGAATTTTGAAGCAAATATATACATATATATATGTACAGTATATAGAATATAATATATATATATATATATATATATATATATATATATATATATATATATATATATACATATGTATGTAAATATACACAGAACGAAATTATGACAATAAAATACATGAAAATTAAAACAAGGGACAAAATATACAACAACAAAAAGAAGATGAAAAAGGTCAAACTCTTCAACACGAACCTACAAAAAAAAAAAAAAAAAAAAGTAATATGCGGGATTCCCAGCGACATGTAAGAACGCCACAATCAACTTCACAACAATAATTAATTAAGCAATCTCCCACGAACGACGTGACTTCCCACGACAGAAATCGCAACCGTTAACAGATATAAATAATGCAAAGATTCGTGCGCGACGTAATCCCGCAACGTGCGATTACCTCGATAACACATATTTAAAAACCGCCTTCGTGCGGTGGCACGTAAACTTTCGTGCACGAAAGCGTCACGGTGTTGGGAAGACTGAAGTAAATATACGTTATTAAGAAGCGTGACGATATGTAGTGCATTACAGCTAGTCCCCAGAGGAAGGAATACCCACAATTACATACAGTAGAACAGAGTAGAATAGAACAGAATTTAGGCCAAAGGCCAAGAGCTGGGACCTATGATGAGGTCATTCAGTGCTGAAACGGAAACTGACAGTCAGAGGAAAACCTCGCAGTTGCGATATGAATCACTTCCTGGGAGAGGGCTTAGGAAAGTAATATGGAAGAGAGAGAATATGAACGGAGGTACAGTAAAAGGAATGAAAGGGGTTGCAGCTAGGGGCCTAAGGAAGGGACGCTGCAAACACCCTTAAATGTCGCCTACAGTGCACCGAAGACAAATATTAGATTCATGAGTTTGCATTGTATTCAATCGAAGGCGTGGATCAGACACGCAGATTTTCGGTCAGTGTCATTAATTCATCTTTTATTCATTGTCCTATTTCTTTCTTTCTTTCTTTTTGCCGCTGTGACACGTACGGATATGAGAGAGAGAGAGAGAGAGAGAGAGAGAGAGAGAGAGAGAGAGAGAGAGAGAGAGAGAGAGAGAGAGAGTTAGGAATTTAGCTGTTTTAGAACTTCTGAACATAAAATTAAATACTACAAACAAGTACACTAGTAAATAAATGGATAAATAGATAGATAGATAGATAGATAGATGGACAGACAAATAAAAGATAGAAAGAAAAATAGATAGGTAGATAGATATATAGATCGAGAGAGAGGGACTCAGAAATACCACAGGCATAAGGGACCCATCATATTTTTTTCACCAATTTATTGTAGGTTCTTCGGCAACAGGACTAAACAAGTCCTGTGAGAAGAAGAAGAAGAAGAAGAAGAAGAAGAGGAGGAGGAGGAGGAGGAGGAGGAGGAGGAGGAGGAGGAGGAGGAGGAGGAGGAGGAGGAGGAGGAGGAGGAGAAATATCACAATAAATATAATTCTCAAGAATGAAACGGAATAACCACCTTCATCGCATCATCATCAAACCTGCATCTTCTTCTCTCGTGTTCTTGTAATTCACTATTATCATCTTTCTTCTCCTTTAACTCATTTTCATTTCATCTTTCCTCGTCTTCATCTATTTCCCATTTCCTTTCATCACCTTCTTCATTTCCTTCCTTTTTTTTATTTTATTCTTCTTCATATTCCTTAATTACCTCCTCTCTTGTCCTCGCTCATCGTATTTCTCTCTCTCTATTCCATCTTTTCCTTCATCTCTTTTACCCTTTTACACCTTCATCTTCACAATTCTCTTCTCCTTCCCCATCATCTACTTCTTCCTCTTCACCTTCTTCTTCTTCTTGTTTTTCTCCCAAGTCCCTTCTGACCTTTCGCTCCTGTCGGGAAAAATCACCTTAGAAATTCAAATGACCGTGATTATGGTATCAAAGGGATTCTCATGTGAAAGTCCTCTCTCTCTCTCTCTCTCTCTCTCTCTCTCTCTCTCTCTCTCTCTCTCTCTCTCTCTCTCTCCCCTTCTATCTTACCACGTTTCTCTTTTCCTTATTTTTTGCACCCCTCATTCCCTCCCTGTCTCTCTTTTCTTCAGTCTTTTTTTTTTTATCTTATTCGTATCTCTCTCTCTCTCTCTCTTTTCATCTTACCTGCGATTCTCTTTTCCTTGTTTCTTGAGTCTCTCTCTCTCTCTCTCTCTCTCTCTCTCTCTCTCTCTCTCTCTCTATCTCTCTCTTATTTCCCCCGGTTTTACTTATTTGACGCCCTCGTTTCTCTTTCTCCTTCTTCAGGAAAGGTAGAAGGAACAGGAATGCTAGAGCAGAAAGAGGGTGTGCCGTTGCATAGGTATCATTTGCTCTTCTGTGATGACTGGATACTTTCGGCTCTCTGTTTTTCTTTTCGTGAACCCTTTTCTTGATGAGAGAGAGAGAGAGAGAGAGAGAGAGAGAGAGAGAGAGAGAGAGAGAGAGAGAGAGAGAGAGAGAGAGAAACTATTACTGCTTTTACACATTACCGGTAATAATCTCATAATCATCAGCAGCATCTTGACATAATTACTATCATTAAAATCTAAATTCTCTCTCTCTCTCTGTCTCATTTTTCCATCAGTTCTGGGCTACACAGAAAAATGAGATAGACCGTTCCACCGCGTTTTTACCATAAAAAAAAAAAAAAAATTCTATATCCCACATTCCCCACACGTAAACTCGGCCCACAAGATCATCTTCCCATCTTACGATCATTTATTCCCACAACGGAATCCCCACGAGAGAAACATTAAGCGTGATGACTGCCCTTTTTTTCTAAACTTCTACGTGTTCCTCCTTTCTTGTTCTTTTTTTTTCTCATTCATCCAATCTTTTCTTGTTCGTAATTTACCTCCTCCTCTTCCTCTTTCTTCTTCTTCTTCTTCTTCTTTTGTTTTTTTTTCTAAGCAATTTTTTTATTCACTAATTTCTTGTTCGTAATTTACCTCCTCCTCCTCCTCCTCCTCTTCCACATTTTTCTCTTTCTCTTCCTCCGCCTCCTCCTACTTCTCCTCCTCCTCCTCCTCCTCCTATTCTTTCTACTTCTCCTCCTCCTCCTCCTCCCCTTTCTCCTCCCTCTCCTATTCTTTCTACTTCTACTCCTCCTCCTCCTCTTTCTTCTCCTCCTCCTATTCTTTCTTCTTCTTCTTCTTCTTCTTCTTCTTCTTCTTCTTCTTCTTCTTCTTCTTCTTCCTCCTCCCCCTTCCATTTCAGACCCCCTTCCCTTCTCGTCACTACTGTAAAACAAGAAACTACTTGGAAATTCAAATGACCGTGATTGAGGTATCCAGAGGATTGCAACGGGATAAATATTCTTTTCTCTCTCTCGCTCTCTCCAGCCTTTGACGAAAGGTAGGGGAGGAAGCCGGATGAGAAACGAGAGAAAGTACAATTGGCAATTAGGGAAATGCTCTGTACGTGGAAAGAAGAAGCAAAATGCAATAATTGTTTGGTCTGATTCCATCTCTTAGATATGCCACGCCGGGAATCGTATACAGTAGTTTTCCTTTAAAAACCAGTTTGTTCAGAGAGAGAGAGAGAGAGAGAGAGAGAGAGAGAGAGAGAGAGAGAGAGAGTACTTGAAACATCGGAAATAAACGAACCCCTTGCTTTCAGCTTTCATTTAGTCTGTTGGTAAGTAATTAGAATTGGAATATAGAATTTAGGCCAAAGGCCAAGCACTGGGACCTATGAGGTCATTTTGAGCTGAAAGGGAAACCGAAAGTAAAGAAGGTTTGAAAGGCGTAAACAGGAGGAAAAATAGGGTAGAAAGTCAGATGAAAGAAGGAGAATATGACTAAAATGAATGAAAGGGGTCGCAGCTATTCGCCTAACGGACGCTTTGCTGCAAAAATCCTCAAGTAACGCCTACAGTACACCGCAAGAGGTGCACTGACAGCACTACCCCCCCTGAGGGGATCCACATCTTGAGAGCAAGACTCGAAACCTCAAGAGAAGAGCAAGTAAAAGTCAGACGAAAGAGGGGAGAGGCAGAGAAACCGAGGGAACTACATTTTGTGGACAGACTGACTTATCGATCGATCAGCCAAGGAGGGCTATATTGTATTCCTTATATTCAGACTGGGTAGGCCATCCCCAAAAGACTGCTGGCGATTATCCTTACATAAATGTAGCTGGTCTCGACCACCGCTGGTTATTTGATTTTTTTTTTTTTTGTACCTGTTTCGTTTTGTTTACTTGTTTCTTTCTTCCTTGTATATTTATTTTGTGTGTAGGTACACAAGCAAACACACACACACTATATATACTATATATATATATATATATATATATATATATATATATATATATATATATATATATATATATATATATATAAATATATATTCATTTCTGTATATGTATATTGGAGGCATTTTATATGTATATACTATTTCTTATTCTTGGAGGCATTTTCCGATTATACTTTTCACACATCTACATTGCAGCTTTATTTTTCTTTCTTTTCAAGCGACTTTAGTCCCACAAATGAGCCAGTTTATAATTCTACATTACTTCAGTTTTTCTCATATTTAACTTTTTTTATGCTTTTTTAGTTTTTAATCTCTGTGTCTCTGATATTTCGAAAATGGGAATTCATTACATACACATTTTTTTTGTCACCTTAACCTATTATCAACATGCCCTCGCGCTTATCTTATCGTCTTCATCTCCCCTGCCCTTTCATCTGTCTCTACCTTTGTATCATTCTCTCTCTCTCTCTCTCTCTCTCTCTCTCTCTCTCTCTCTCTCTCTTTATCATCACTCTATCTCCCTATCTATCCAGCCCCTCTTCACATCACCCGCTCATCTCACAGTTTTTTCCTCCTCACTGACCTTCCTCCATTGAAGCCAAGATGTCATTACTCTAAACTTTACTTACCTGAGAGGCCGGGGGAGGGGGGTCTATACCTTTCTCCCTACCCCTACACTTACCCCTGCCCCTACTCCTACTCCTACTCCTACTCCTACCCACAGGGATGCGTGCTGAGGTGAAGCATTTTACCTCTCCTGCTAACCTTAGGGACGTGGTGGTTCTCTCCCTATCACCACTCCCGAGGGGTGAACGCTAAGGAGGAGGAGGAGGAGGAGGAGGAGGAGGAGGAGGAGGAGGAGGAGGAGGAGGAGGAGGAGGAGGAGGAGGAGGAGGGGTAGGTAGGAGGAGGAGGGGGAGGAGGAACAGGACACGGTAAGGAACCCTGATTAGATTACAAGACGAGGCTTGGACTTTTTGATAGTGTGAAGTTAAGGATTAAAGTGGATGATTTTCAAAACTAACCCCCTCCACGTCCCCCCGCTACCTACCTCCCTTCCCCAGCCCAATCCCTTCTTGAAGAGGGGTGTGTCTTCCCCAAACCCCACCTCCCCTTTCACACTACACCCATTGGTAGAAGAGGTCCTGAAAGAAGGAAGTTATAGCAGTGGGTGTGTGTGTATATATACACACGTGAAAGTGTATTTAATGTAAGCAAGTGTGGACGTTTGTGGCTTAAAGGGAAAAGGTGGATGGGTAATGTGAAAGAGAAAGAGAGCAGGCTGAAGTAGGCCTTACTGATCTAATGACGAGAGAACGGAATCGGAGACTTTCAATAGCCATTCATTGATTTTTCAGGCAAGACGACTACAAATCGTGGGAAAACCTTATAAGCAACAGGACTATATCTAAACTATAATCTATAGAAAATTATTTTTCAGGCAAGACGACTACAAATCGTGGAAAAAACCTTATAAGCGACATGACTAGATCTAAACCATAATCTACAGAAAATAAGGTATAATCTTCACACCAAAGGATCAAATGGACTAAGTTTAAATACCAATAATAAATTTATTCTCCAGATGTAATTGGAAAGGACATCTTCTTTCAATGCTAATAGTATAGAATAGAATATAGGGTTTAGGCTAAAGGCCAAGCGCTGGGACCTCTGAGGTCTTTCGGCGCTGAAAGGGAAATTGACAGTAAAAGGTTTTACAAGGAGGAAAATCTCACAGTTGCACTAAGAGACAACTGTTAGAAGAGGGTGGAAAGTAAAATGGAAGAAAGAGAATATGAACACAGGTACAGTAAAAGGAATGAAAGGGGTTGCAGCTAGAGGCCTAAGGAAGGGACGTTGCAAAGAACCTTAAGTAATGCCTACAGTGCACTGTGTGAGGTGCACTGATGGCGCTACCCCCCCCTAAGAAGTCTTTCAGTACTAAGACATATTATTTCATATGTTCAAGAAAGTGAATTTCAGGACATATAAAGGCGGCCTTCTGTCACTCACGGATGAGAATAAAACAAACCCCAGATATTTATTTTGTTTCTTTGACTATGGAATTTCTTGGAATACCATCAGTATAATTAATAATCCTTCCCGTTTCTTTTTTCATCTCTAAAAAGCTGGATTTAAACGGTAAAACTATCAAAGAACTGGTCTATAATAATTATGAGTGAGGGATTTAATGTTAATCATAAAATACAGTATTAGTATTGATGATAATCATAAAATACAGTGTTAATATTAATGTTGATCATAAAATACAGTGTTAGTATTAATGTTAATAAAAAAATAGAGTCAATATTAATTTTGATCACAAAATACAGTGTTAAGAAAATATTACAAAAAGAGGAATATTCATGTGAGTATTGGTAAAGAAAAAACACACAAGGACAGTTTACATACAATATATGTGTATATATTATATATATAAAGCGAGTATTAATAACATCACCGACAAAGAAGATAAAAAGAATAAAAAGATCTTGGCACACTTTTACGCCTACGTCAGGAAACTCCCTTTTTGCCCAGCATTCTCGCGCAGCAGCAACACCAGGAAATTGAGAGAGAGAGAGAGAGAGAGAGAGAGAGAGAGAGAGAGAGAGAGAGAGAGAGAGAGATAGGAACAATAAAATAAGCAGAGAGCGAGAGGTGGGGGGAATAATAAGAGAGAGAGAGAGAGAGAGAGAGAGAGAGAGAGAGAGAGAGAGAGAGAGAGAGAGCAGAGAGAGAATAATAATATAAATAAGAGGGAGAGAAAGGGGGAATAATATATATAAAGAGAGAGAGAGAGAGAGAGAGAGAGAGAGAGAGAGAGAGAGAGAGAGAGAGAGAGAGAGAGAGAGAGAGAGAGAGAGAGAGAGAAAGAGAGGACTAAAAATAATATAAATAAGAGAGAGGAGAGAAAGAGAGAGGAATAAAAATATATAAAGAGAGAGAGAGAGAGAGAGAGAGGTAGGAACAATAAAATAAGAGACAGAAAGCTAGAGGTGGGGGAATAATAGCAGAAAGAGAGAGAGAGAGAGAGAGAGAGAGAGAGAGAGAGAGAGAGAGAGAGAGAGAGAGACCCATCATGTTTCTATGACGACACATAAACACCGAACTACAGTATATAGAATAGGAACGCACAGCCCTTGGTTACAATGTACGTAAAATACAGGCTTCATAAGCACCAATATATTTCGAGATTTCATTGCCTTTTTATATACGTGCTTTCCAAAATGGGCGCAACACACACACATACACACGCAAAACGACATTTTCTGAATCTAATGTATATTTGGTTAATGTACTGGTGATTAGATTATATATATATATATATATATATATATATATATATATATATATATATATATATATATATATATATATATATATATATATATATATATATATTTTATATATATATATATATATATATATATATATATATATATATATATATATAGAAATCATCAACACACAATCACGTGTGGAACAGAAATAAATTTCTGACTCAAGTCAGGATCGAACCCAGGTCTAGTGGATAACGCCCTTGCTTTCCACCTGAGAGACCTGGGTTCGATCCTGACTTGAGTCAGAAAGAAATTATATATATATATATATATATATATATATATATATATATATATATATATATATATATATATATATATACACTGTATATATATAATATAAATACATACATACATATGTATATATATATATACGTATATATATACACTAATTTGCAGGCATATATAACATACTATCTATACTGTAACTACATGCAAAAATTTTCACACAATACACACAGAGAGAGACAGAGAGAGAGAGAGAGAGAGAGAGACAGAGAGAGAGAGAGAAAGTTAATCCATTCCCCAATGTCCTACGTCGCGTGGTGAAACTACAATTAAAATAAATACCGTGGCAATTGCAAGCATTTGCTTGCTCCAGCGGAAAGCAGATTAACAAGCATGAAGTAAAAAGGACTTCCGCCACGCTTGGTTTTATGGCTGCGACTCCCGAATTCCTTTTTCTCTCTTTTAATTGTCTTTATTTATCGTTATCTTTGTGGTCTCTCCCTGTCTTCCGTTGCCAGTATGATTTAAGTGAGAATGCTTGTGAGTGTGCGTGTATATATATATATATATATATATATATATATATATATATATATATATATATATATATATATATATATATATATATATATATATATACATATACATATACAGTATATATATTTATATACACATATATACACTTACAAACATATATATGCATTTATATATAAATGTATATATATACATATGTGTTCATTTCAATATAACATACATAACACACACACACACATGTATATATACACATACTGGCTGACCAACCCGGTGCTGCCCGGGAGAACTCTGAATTACTCAGAAAATTTTTCCTGCATCTCCTTTGAACTGTTTTGTCCTGCAATGTATATGTACCATTACTGAAAATGCTCTTCTTTCCTGTGATTAATAATTCTGTCTTGATATATATATATATATATATATATATATATATATATATATATATATATATATATATATATATATATATATATATATATATATATATATATATATATATATATATATATATATATATATATATATATATATATATATATATATATATATATATATATATATATATATATGTATATAAAACAGGCACTTACCTTGTTAAAAGAGAGAGAGAGAGAGAGAGAGAGAGAGAGAGAGAGAGAGAGAGAACGACTGACTTGGTGCTAAATATTCTTGGTTCTTTTTCTAGTGCACCTTGATGTTTAACCCCATTCATAAAGGGAATTTATAAATGAGAGAGAGAGAGAGAGAGAGAGAGAGAGAGAGAGAGAGAGAGAGAAATTGCAAGCATAATTTGCTTGCAATAAGTCAAAACCTAATTGTCTGAGAGAGAGAGAGAGAGAGAGAGAGAGAGAGAGAGAGAGAGAGAGAGAGAGAGAGAGAGAGAGAGAGAGTTTGGTAGAGGTGGTTGCATGAGGTTGAAAGTGTTGGTGTGTGCTGTGGTAGTGGTGTTGAAGTTGATGGACGTGGTGTAAGTGTTGTTGCCAAACTGCCCGATAGTTATTTCCAGACCTCATTTAAACCGACTTTATAACGAAATACGTCACCGTAACTTCACGAAGCAGTCGCTATAGCGAATTCCGTAGGTTAAAACGAAGACGAAACAGACGAATTAATGTATAAATTTGCATCTGAAGGAATAAGAAAAAGAAAACACCGTGTATCTTGCACGTCGGGGTTAGCCAGCAGCTACTAGCATGCTCAGATGGGGAAGGCGCTCTCGGCCCAGGTGTCCTTGTATCAGGTCCGGTTACTACAGAAGGTGGATCTCTTCTATAGCAATTATCGATATAGGTTTTCAATGTTGATCTTATCGAGGTGATTGTTAATAAACAATTATATTGATAATTATCATAAATTATGATCAAAATTCATGTAAATTCTGATAAAAAATTGATGTTATAGGCCATAGGGGATTTATTGTTGCAGGTTAATCATACATCTGACAATGCCCGGAAGAAAACCTGGAGCGCTCAGGTGAAAAATTATCATTAACCTATAAATCACCTGAAGGAAAACCTGATAGAATTGGTAAAACGAAAATTTCACTCAATTTGTCTGGGTTTGAGGTCTGTCATGAAGGTAGGGGTTTGATTTTTAGTTATAACCTTCCTGGGATCACATAGGGGCGCGTGCCAAATTTTGTCTGGGTCTGTCAAGCGGGTCTGATTTCTAGCACAGCATACAAACACTCAATTACTTTTATATATATATATATATATATATATATATATATATATATATATATATATATATATATATATATATACAATCATGAATATACAAATGTATTATTATATAAATATATATATCGGTATATATATTATATATATTGTCGCCGAAGGAATTTATATAAGTGATAATATTGAAATTCACGTTACCTCGACGTAAAGCCTATTCAGAATTGGCTCCAGGGGAATTTATATAAGTGATAAATGAATTGGAAGCCATCAAGAGATGGCTCAAGCCTGGTTTAGTCGACTCCAGTTGAATAAACCATTGAGCCATCACGATTCCAATTCATTTATCACTTATATAAATTCCCCTTCGGCGACAATTCTCCAACGGAGATATACCGAGGTAGCGTGAATTTCGATATTAAGCGACATTTGTAGCTTCATGATTGTATATAAATCACGGTGTGATAAAAATTTCATATATATATATATATATATATATATATATATATATACATATATATATATATATATATATATATATATATATATATATATATATATATATATATATATATATATATATATATATATACATGTATATATAATGTATATATACACTGTATGTGTGTGTGTAGTAATACATATAAGCAAATGCCCATACACACACGAGTGTCAATACAGTCACATAAATATTTATATACAATATACCCATTAACTTCCTATATACGTGAATAAATTCGTCTAATAAATATTTAAAACTATGTGCAAGTTAGCTGAAGTGTTCACGAAAGCATTTCAAAACCTATGCACTCACACCCTGACATTTTACGGAAGCAGCATTTCCATTCGATAATATATGATAAGCCAATTTTTATTGGCATTCCGTATATTGGAATCAGGAATATTCCATATGCAAATCGGCAGAGGGGGCGGGAAGCGGCGAGCTCAAATCTTTAGCATTGCAAATACACGAACACTAAAAAAATTTTGAAAAAAAAAGAGAGAAAATGTTCTGAGCATTTTCGTGTTTTATATATTCATTTTTGGGGTTCTTGGCTTTTCAATATTTTTAACGAATGGTTTTTTTATGGTGGAATAATTTTTTCCGTTTTAAATAAAAAATTGAAACAAATTCAAATGTTGATGCATATATTTTCTGCAGTTCATTCAGTAACTTATTTATTCTTTATTTCTTTCTTGCGTTTTTTTATGCTAGAATAATTTTTACCTCAGTTATTTAAATTAAAAAATGTAAACAAAAATTAAATGGTGATTTTTTTTCTACAGTTCGTTCATTAATGTATTTCTTCTTTATTTCTTTCATGTTTTTTATGCAAGAATAATTTTTCTTTAAATTTTTTAAAATAAAAAACTGAACAGAAAATTAAATGCTGATGCAATTTTTTGTCAAAGTTCATTCATTAATGTATTTTTTCTTGATTTCTTCCTTGTGTTTTGTAATATTGTAATATATTTTTTATTTTTTTAAATAAAGAACTGAAACAAAAATTAAATGTTGATGCATTTTTTCTACAGTTCATTCCCTAACTTTATTTATTCTTTATATCTTTTGTTTCTACGTATTTTACTTATTCTGATGTTATTCATCGCAGCGCTATTGTTTCCGCTCTCAATACCTTTTTGTTTTTTTATCTCTTGTTTTATCATTTCTATGAAATGTGCAGATTCTCTTTTTTTGCTATAATTTGAAAATGAAGGTTTTATTTCCTTTTTCATACCGTTAGACTGAATAGTCAAAATTCCATTTTCATTCGGCAGAGCAAAATACATGGGAAAAAATGAAAAATATACATCCACATATTTGTGTACATATAAATATGTATATATATATACATACATAAACATATATGTATATATATGCATACACATACATACACGCACACTATATATATATATATATATTACTTGCCTAATCACAAATAACTTTTTACCTATTGGTGTATTTCCGTCTAACAGTCGCCCAGTGAGCTATTTCTCTGTCAAAGCACATGAATGCATAATTATGCCTATTATCATGTAAACGACAGTTGCTGTAGGGAGTAAATATAAAAAAAAAGTGGTGAGAGAGAGAGAGAGAGAGAGAGAGAGAGAGAGAGAGAGAGAGCGAGCTCCGATAAATTTCGAATTTCACTAATAATTTGATACCCCTTTCTCCCAAAGGGTAAAATTTTCCAAAACACAATAATAGCCTGAATTTGAATTCTCTCCTCTCTCTCTCTCTCTCTCTCTCTCTCTCTCTCTCTCTCTCTCTCTCTCTCTCTCTCTCTCAAATAACAGCAATAAATATTTGGAGAAATATTTTCGTAGAAATTTGTGGAGACTGGCTGAGAGAGAGAG
>NC_089777.1:4623014-4645514 GCF_040412425.1 Macrobrachium rosenbergii | reverse complement strand
GAAGATCGTTTTTGTTTACTTAATATTTAAATCGAAATCACTTCCAAATCATTTAATGTACAGCACCTGTCTCTGGGCTTCATACGTCAACATTTGCATATTTAGGCGATACATGGACATGTGTTTATACGCAAATAAAAACAAAAAATATATATTTTCTACATTACCAATAATGCAGAGTCCTTCCCAAGAGCAATGAACATCAGTACTCTACCTGCAAAGTGGAGAGAAGGAGGAATAAGTAGGAACAATGATAACAAATTGGGAAGCAAAATTAATATATAAGAAGGAACAATGGTATGGCCAAGAGCTGAAATAAAATATTATTATTATTATTATTATTATTATTATTAATATACCAAAATGGGAAGAAAAATTGGAAAAAAGCGAGTGGTAACTACTGTTTGTTAAAAAGATGAAGATAAAGAAAATAAGAAAAAAAAGAAAAAATGGAACAAGAGAAAGAAGAGGAAATGAGAAAAAGAAAAAGACGAAAAAGAATAAGAAATAAGGAATAAAAAAAGCAGACGAAGAAGAAGAAGATGAAGGATAAGAGGAAGAAAAAGAAGAAGAAAAAGAAACAGAAGAAGGAAAGATAAAGAAAAAGAAGATAAAGAACAAAAAGAAGAAGAGATAAGGAAGGAAAAAAGCAGACGAAGAAGAAGAAGAAGAAGAAGAAGGAAAAAGGGAAGAAAAAGAAGAAGAAAAAGAAAGAGAAGAAGAAGAAAAGAAAAAGAAGGAAAAGACGGAAGCTGAGCAAGAAGAAGAGAAAGAGGTTGTAGCAGATGCAACCTAAACTTAGCCCCAGTTCTTTGTTTATAATCTCCTCAGGTATAGGAAATCTATAGAGTCTCTTGCACGCAGGGAAAAGCGACTCTAATGAAATGCTGTTTTCCTCTGCCATCCTTCTAATAAGCTTAGTGATTATCGCCGAAGCCTTCCTCCATCGGATTATGCTCTCTCTCTCTCTCTCTCTCATTCGACAGGGAACCACAAACATACACTCTCCCAAAATGCGAAAACCAACCCCCCTTTCTCTCTCTCTCTCTCTCTCTCTCTCTCTCTCTCTCTCTCTCTCTCTCTCTCTCTCTCTCCGATTCGACAAGGAGCCACAAACACACGCCCTGTTCCAAAATGCGAAAACCACCCTCTCTCTCTCTCTCTCTCTCTCTCTCTCTCTCTCTCTCTGTGCAAACACACATATGCACGCACAAACACACACACACACACACACACACACACACATATATATATATATATATATATATATATATATATATATATATATATATATATATATATATATATATATATATATATATATATATATATATATATAGGCTATAACCAACAAAAAAGTTTTTTCTTTTCATTGTTTATCTATTTATACATTCTTATATCTCTCCTGAGTAACCCAGTAATTCAAATGATAGCAGTCTCTCTCTCTCTCTCTCTCTCTCTCTCTCTCTCTCTCTCTCTCTCTCTCTCTCTCTCTCTCTCTCTCTCTCTCCCCGTGCTTCTAATGATTCAGATTTTGAAAGAAGTCTTTCACTGAAAGGTCTTCTGGCTGGCTACAAAATGAAGAGTGTTCAGATGAACATAATTTACGAGGAAATGAAGATAATGAGGATGGAGAGAGAGAGAGAGAGAGAGAGAGAGAGAGAGAGAGAGAGAGAGAGAGAGAGAGAGAGAGAGAGAGAGAACCATCGAATATAAAAAAATTAATAAAACGATAATACACTGATTTTTCACAAGATCTCGGCCAACGAATGGGTGGAAAGTGAATTCGAAAGAAGGAATAAGAAGAGGAAACAAATGAGAATATTAGGAAGGTCAATAAAAGTGAGAATGGGAGGAGGGAAAGAAGAGCCTCTTGAATAAAGCATCGTCGTTAATGGTGGTCAAGTAGATGACATCGGAACCACTCGAGATCTATAAGTTTACGAGAAACTAGGCTTATGAATCATATGCATAAAGGCACGTACTATATAATTACAAATGCTTTTAGATACATACACACATTTATATGTGTGTATATATATATTATATGTATATTTGTTTATATAAATTTGTATGTATATATATATATATGTTTTTATATACATATACATTATATATACATACATACACAGTGGAAGCATTTTATTATAGGCATAAATATAAAGGTCCAACTTCTCTATTCGGGTCAAACGAAATGAACAGAAAAGAAAGGAAATGATAAATATAAGAGACAAAAGAAGACGAGAGAGAGAGAGAGAGAGAGAGAGAGAGAGAGAGAGAGAGAGAGAGAGAGAGAGTGGGGAGGGTGGGGGGTGATTTCAAAGGCATGCCCCAGGGCGAGCATTATGCTCCTTCTATTAATTAGGTTAATGACTGGCAAGACACGGCCTTCATACAAAGACCTTCCCTCCTAATAATTAAGACGTCAGGTACCACAAACCCCTCCTGCTTCTTCTTCTCTTCTTCTTTTTTTCCTTCTTCCTTCACTTCATTAGTCTTTCTTGTCGTCTTTTTTTTTTGTTTTAATTCATTAAACTTTGAGCTATTTTCTGTGACAAGTTTAAGGGTCATTACTGAGCTTAGGTCATCTTATACTGTTCCCGTTCCTGTCTTCTTTTGCTATGGTTTTCACTTAACCTCGTATGGAAAAGAGTAAATAACTCATGCTCTCTCTCTCTCTCTCTCTCTCTCTCTCTCTCTCTCTCTCTCTCTCTCTCTCTCTCTCTCTCTCTCTCTCTCTCTCTCCTACCAAAAACGCAAGAACCTGTAGCTCTGCACACTAAAACTGTACTGATGTTGTTTAAAGATGAACTTCTCTCCTATAAATTATCAAACTAACTGAGGCACTACTGAGGGTAAAACAAATGATCTGAGACACTTCTAAGGGCAAAACAAACTATCTGGGGCACTACTGAGGGCAAAACAAACTGCCCGTGGCACTACCGAGGCAAAATAAAACTATCTGAGGCACTATTGAGGCCAAAATAAACTAACTGGGGCACTACTGAGGCCAAAACAAACTACCTGAGGCACAACTGAGGCCAAAACAAACTATCTGAAGCACTAATGAGACCAAAACAAACTCTCTGAAGCACTACTAATGCCAAAACAAAATTTCTGAGGCACTACCGAGGCCAGAACAAACTGAGGCACTACTGAGGCCAAAACAAACTATCTGAAGCACTAATGAGGCCAAAACAAACTACCTGAGGCACTACCGAGGCCAGAACAAACTGAAGCACTAGCGGGCGAAAACAAACTGAGGCACTACTCAGGCCGAAACAAACTACCTGAGGCACAACTAAGGCTAAAACAAACTATCTGAAGCACTAATGAGGCCAAAACAAACTCTCTGAGGCACTACTAATGCCAAAACAAACTCTTTGAGGCACCACCGAGGCCAGAACAAACTGAGGCACTACTGAGGCCAAAACAAACTAACTGGAGCACTACTGAGGCCAAAACAAACTAACAGGGGCACTTGAGACCAAAACAAACTAACTGGGGCACTATTGAGACAAAAACAAACTGAGGCACTATTGAGACCAAAACAAATTAACTGGGGCACTGTTGAGACCAAAACAAACTACCTGGGGCACTTGAGACCAAAACAAACTAACTGGGGCACTACTGAGACCAAACCAAACTACCTGGGGCACTTGAGACCAAAACAAACTAACTGGGGCACTATTGAGACCAAAACAAACTAACTGGGGCACTACTGAGACCAAAACAAACTAACTGGGGCACTATTGAGACCAAAGCAAACTAACCAGGGCACTACTGAGGCCAAAACAAACTAACCAGGGCACTTGAGACCAAAACAAACTAACTGGGGCACTATTGAGACCAAAACAAACTGAGGCACTATTGAGACCAAAACAAATTAACTGGGGCATTATTGAGACCAAAACAAACTAACTGGGGCACTTGAGACCAAAACAAACTAACAAGGGCACTATTGAGACCAAAACAAAATAACTGGGGCACTTCAGACCAAAACAAACTAACTGGGGCACTATTGAGACCAAAACAAACTAACTGGGGCACTATTGAGACCAAAACAAATTAACTGGGGCACTATTGAACCCAAAACAAATTAACTGGGGCACTATTGAGACCAAAACAAACAGGGGCACTATTGAGACCAAAACAAACTAACTGGGGCACTATTGAGACCAAAACAAACTAACTGGGGCACAATTAGACCAAAACAAACTAACTGGGGCATTACTGAGGCCAGTTTAAATAACTTCTATAGGAATTAAGTTGCGTTATCAACATTACTAAAAACACCTTGAGATAATTATAAATAGGCTATCTTGCCAACGAAGATCTTTCCTTTCCTCTAAAGTTTGTAAGTCCTACTCAGATCTCGTCACAGTCCTCAGAAGTCCTGCTCAGATCTCGTTAGCATCCATATAAGCCATATAGTCCTACTCAGACCTCCTTAACGGCCCCAAGAAGTTCTACTCAGATCTCGTTACAGTCCTACACAGATCTCATTTGCATCCCCAAGAAGTCCTACACAGAGCTCGTTAACATCCCCAAGAAGTCCTATTCAGATCTCAGTAACATCCACAAGAAGTCCTGTTCAGATCTCCTCATTAACAGCCCCAAGAAGTCCTATTCAGATCTCATTAACATCCACAAGAATTCCTATTCAGATCTCATTAATATCCACAAGAAGTCCTATTCAGATCTCATTAACATCCACAAGAAGTCCTCCTCAGATCTCATTAACATCCACAAGAAATCCTATTCAGATCTCATTAACATCCACAAGAAGTCCTACTAAGATCTCACTGACATCTACAAGAAGTCCTATTCAGATCTCATTAACATCCCCAAGAAATCCTATCCAGATCTCATTAACACCCACAGACAGTCTTATTCAGATGTCATTAACATCCACAAGAAGTCCTATTCAGATCTCATTAGCATCCCCAAGAAGTCATACTCAGATTTTATTAACATCCACAAGAAGTCCTATTCAGATCTCATTAACATCCACAAGAAGTCCTATTCAGATCTCATTAAAATCCCCAAGAAGTCCTATTCAGATCTCATTAGCATCCTCAAAATATCCTATTCGGATCTCATTAACATCCACAAGAAGTCCTATTCAGATCTCATTAACATCCACAATAAGTCCTATTCAGATCTCATTAACATCCACAAGAAGTCCTATTCAGGTCTCATTAGCATCCCTAAGAAGTCCTACTCAGATCTCATTAACATCCACAAGAAGTCCTATTCAGATCTCATTAACATCCATAAGAAGTCCTACTCAGATCACATTAAAATCCCCAAGAAGTCCTATTCAGATCTCATTAGCATCCCCAAGAAGTCCTATTCAGATCTCATTAACATCCCCAAGAAGTTCTATTCAGATCTCATTAACATCCCCAAAAAGCCCTATTCAGATCTCATTTACATCCCCAAGAGCAATTTGATACATATTGAAAAGATTGTGACCAAATATGTCTGAACTTGAAGGGTAATAATTATATTTAACGAGAAACTGATGATAATATTATTAATTTCAAATTGATGTTCGGAGGAAGGAAACTGCCACTGCCAAATTTACTCTGGATTAAAACATTGGCAGAGAACAGCCATAACAATAACAATAACAATAACAATTAAATAAAAACATTTCACATGCAAAAATAATTATGATCAAACAACATCCAATTTGCATCCAATATAACTGTAAATAACCTAAATCAAACTTTCGAATTTTTATATAATTATTATTATTATTCAGAGGATAAACCCTGTTCATATGGAACAAGCCCACCATAGGGGCCACTGACTTGAAATTCAAGCTTCCAAAGAATATTATAGCGTTCATTAGAAAGAAGTAACAGAAGGTAATGAGAAATAAAGAAAGATCACTCATTGAAAAAGAAAAAAATACATCAACAATTTAATAAATATAGAAAAAAATGTAAGTAGATTATTAAAATATACAATGTTAAAAGTAAGTATTTTTTTTTACTAGACACAGCGTCCGAGAAAGACTATGTTATTTTGCCAGCACATAAACTGAGCTCGTATCAACCGTGAAGTGAATAATCGTATCAGGCCAGACAATATCCCACCACCATACTGCTGAAACTCTCCATCAAGCGAGGCTGGATAATAAACACGGTGTTCTGTGCGCATGTGTTCCTGTGTGTATGTGTTCATGTGTGCGTCTCTGGGCGACTCTCATTTCAGCTTGAATGAATTCACAGCTGGAAAGCTTTTAGGCCCTTTCAGTCATTCACTTTTAAAGGGATTATTCACTTACACCCGGCACCACAACCCGAGAAGTATACTACTGTTCTGTTATCCTCCTCCTCCTCCTCCTCCTCCTCCACCTTCTCCTCCTCCTGACCCTTCCTTTCTTGCTACTCTCCTTTGCATCTCCTCTTTATTCTTGTTTCGCTTTCTCCGACTCGACGTCACTTCATCAATGCCTTGGTTTTCAAAATGCGAAGCGAAATTCATTACCCTTTCCATTCTCCAACTCCGTTCTATACCACGGGAAAGTAAGGCAGGATTATCATCAGGACATGGTGCTGATCAGCAGCGACCAATGACCTTATACATGCCACCAACACCTTCAATAAAGAGTGCAAATGGAGAGAGATTTAGAGCTGTAGCGTAACTTCGGAAACCCCGAACCTTGATAACCGGTGTCACTCGAAGGACTTCGACCTCGAGTGCCAGTGGGAACTTTTGGGGTCGAAGTCCCTTCGACTTCAGTTGTTAATGCCACTCGGGAGTTCTCTGCCTGACGCCAAGCCAAACTCCGGTAATGGGTATTTGCCCAAAGGGACCGCAGAGCTTTCGAACAGCGAGTTCAATTTAGCTCTGGCCTTCTGAAGGGAGGTTAGGCTTGCATATTCTGCACCGCTTCTACAATAATTTCCATGCTAACACTAGTACGGCAGTTACAGTTTATTCCAACAATTTATTCCAACAAACATATGGACGACAACTGCAGAGGTTATTCTTGCTTTTATTACAATATAACAGAATAGAAGAGAATGCAGAATTTAGGCCAAGGGCCAAACGCTAGAACCCACGAGGTCATTCAGCGCTGAAAGGGAAATTGACAGTTATTAAGGTTAGAGAGGTTTAACAGGAGGGAAACCTCGCAGTTGCACTGTGAAGACTCAACTGTTAGGAGAGCGTGGAAAGCAAGATGAAAGAAAGAGAATATGAACGGAGGTATAGTAAAAGTAATGAAAGGGGTTGCAGCTAGAGATCGAAGGGACGTTGCAAAAAATCTTAAGTAATGCCTACAGTGCACCGCGTGAGGTGCACTAACGGTATTACTCCCCTACGTTCTTGCAATTATTGACAGACCTACAAAGAATTTAATTCTCATGATCATTAGCATAGTTGCAACTGAGTTCAATTATTTGTGAGATGAACTCATCTGATAACAATTTTCACTTCCTACGTAAACTGTCTCGTTTTTTTATTCTTATCAGGGCCTACCTCTGGGACCTATGAGGTCATTCAGCACTGAAAGGGAAATGAGAGAGTAAATAAGGTAAATAAGGTGTAACAGAAGGAGAACCTCGCCGTCGCACTATGATCAAATTGTTAGGTGAGGGCTGAGGAAAGTCAGATGGAAGAAAGAGAATGAATGGAGGCACAGTAAAAGGAATGAAATGCCTTGTAGCTAAGGGCTGAAGAAATGTTCCCTTTAATAGAAAATTCTTATATTCCCGGCGAGAGAAAACCCCCTTTGATTACACATCCTGCGAGAGAACTCCTCCTCTCCTCCTCCTCCTCCTCCTCCTCCTCCTCCATTCCTTCCCTCTAGAATGAAATGTAATGAACAGGTCCATCGCTCGTAAATCGTTTGATAGGACTAAATACCTCACCCGGGCCTCGCGTCACACATGACTCTCCGAGACTCGCAATTAAGGACAGACCGCCAATTATTTATTCGCTGGGGCGGGTGGTCGATCACAATACTCTCCTTAAAGAGAATATGAGAGTACTCGAAACTGTACCACGCCAGTGTTTGTTCGCTGAACAAACTCAATTTTCAGCTTTGATCCACGGCTGAACATACTTGAATGCACATGCACATGCACATTACCCCGTGAATTATCCACCCCAGAAGTGTTGAGACATGATCGACCAATCATACGCATTCCGCAGCACACCAAGGCGCGAGCGCGCTCGAAGTCGACGACGAATCGGTTCCAGTAACAGAATAGAATATAGAGTTTAAGTCAAAGGCCAAGCGCTGGGACCTACGAAGAAGGTCATTCAGAGCTAAAAGGGAAATTGACAGTAAAAAGGTCCGAAAGGTGTAACAGGAGGAAAAAAAATTACAGTTGCACTATGGTACAATTGTTCGGAAAGGGTTAAGGAAAGTCAGACGGAAGAAAGAGAATATGATCGGAGGTTCAGTAAAAGGAATGAAAGGATTGCAGCTAGGGCCCTAAGGAAGAGACACTGCAAAGAACCTTAAGTAATGCCTACAGTGCACCGATTGAGGTACACAGACGGCACTACTACACCCACCCGGGGGTTCCAGTAATAGTCCTTTGGATAGAGGGCTTCCAGGCCGAAGCCACGCCCTCCTCCGAGGGACCCTAATTGCTCAGGGCAATAACGTCATCAAAGGCACAGCGGACAAGCAGCGACGCGGTTGCGTGAGGCGTCTTCCGTTGCTATTTTGGTTCTGTTTGCAATATCCTGAGTCACAGGAGGAGAGGAGCCTCTCTGAGATCGGTCAGGTATTTAGTCCTATCAAACGATTTATGAGCGACGAACCCGTCCATTACATTTCATTCTCAAAGGAATGAACGGAGGAGGTCTCTTGTAGGATATGTAATCAAAGAGGGTTGCCGGGAATATAAGAATCTTCTTTCAAAGGGAATATTTCTTTGGCCTCTAGCTGCAACCCCTTTCGTTCCTTTTACTGTACCTCCATTCACTCTCTTTCTTCCATCTTACTTTTCTTAACCCTTTCCTAACAATTGTTTCATAGTGCAGCTGCGATGTTTTCCTTCTGTTACACATTTCAAACCTCTTTACTCTCTATTCCCCTTTCAGTGCCGAATGACCTCATAGGTTCCAGCGTTTGGCCTTTGGCCTAAATTTTATATTCTTTTTAGATATTGAAGGGAATGTAACGTAAGTAAATTATATAAAGTACATAACTAATTATGGTAACTTACAGATGTTATAAGAAAGTAAATGTAGGAGAATGTAAGTTCTTCCATACGTAAACTTCATCACAGGTAAGAATAAAAAAAAAAAAGAGACAGCTGATGTATGAAATGTAAAATTATGTTACCAGATGAGTTCATCTCACAAAATAATTGAACTCAGCTGCAACAAGGTAACACCAACGATATAGTGCTTAAAATTTTAATGATGTGATGCGTTAGATGACGTAGAACTGACAACTATGACTACATACGTCACAAATTGAAACACACAAAAAAGGATAACTAATATATATAAAGGAGAACATTCCAGTTTCAATGTAGCTTCTTCTAGTCTCAAAATAGTAAAGAGAAATTAAGCCAAACTGCTTACGAAACAGGGAAGTCAAGAAGAGAATTCACTAGCTGACAGAGAACAACAAACAAAGAAGAAGGAATAAAAACAGAAATTAAACCTAAAACAAAGAATATACAAAAATAACTAACGGAAAGAGACATAAACAAGAGGTTAAACCAGATGCTGCACTGAACATGAACGAAAAATATCGTACAATTAGAACTTCAGAAGTTCAAGCGAAGATGCGATGCATTACTACCCTAATACACCTCTCAATGTATTTTAATAGTTTATTTACATTTTTATTCATATATTTATTAATATATTAATTTACCTTCTTTCCTGATAACTAATCACTTTCTGTATTATATTACGTTCTGTTAATTTTCTCGAATGAACACCACAGTATTTGGAAGCTTGAACTTCAAGTCAATGGCCCCTGTGGTGGACTTGTTCCATATGAATAGGTTCATCTCTTGATTAACGATATATTCTTTGGAAGCATGAATTTTGAGTCAATGGCCCCTGTGATGGGCTTGTTCCATATGAATATGTTCATCTCCTGAATAATAATAATAATAATAATAATAATAATAATAATAATAATAATAATAATAATAATAATAATAATAATAATAATGCTTAAACTCGACAAAAACTACCATGTGCATGAACCTGATTTCCCTACTTCCAAGCCTTAGTGTCACACACACACGCACACACACACACGGGCGTTGATTTATCAGATGAAAAAAAAGTAAATAAAAGCGCGATCATTTCAACCGAAGACCGAATGTCCCCAACAGAAAATCAATCACAATGCTCTGCTGAAATGGCCTATCTACCTTTAGTCGTCAGCAGGTCTTATTCCACTTAACGCAATGCTCGTAAAAGGGAAATTAAAAGGCGAAAGTCGTATGGATCGTTATGCTGGGAATATACGTCTTTATAGGTAAACATAAACAGACACAAAACACACACCCATAAATACACACACACACACACATATATATATATATATATATATATATATATATATATATATATATATATATATATATATATATATATACATAATATAAATATATATATACACATATATGTATACATTTATATATGTATGTTATATATATACTTAATATAAATATATGTAATTATATGTACATATATATTCATATGCATATATACATATATATACATAATATATATATATATATATATATATATATATATATATATATATATATATATATATATATATCATAGAGTGTGTGAGTGAACAAGATAAACAGATAGCATTTCCGAACACCTACAGAGTCCAAGTTATTTAAAAGTTTGCGAAAACACTTGTAGATTTACGAACGAGAAGTGCTGTGTGTGTGTATTCTTGTGTATATGAATGTGTGTGTGCGTGTTTTTGTGTGTGTGTTTGTACAAAAACTGACTGGCTTCTCACAATGTGACACTAAATAAAAAATAAATAAATATACAGAGAACACAAGGTAGAAAAAACACATATGTTTTTTCCTCAATATATTTCATGCACAGATATTTAGGGAGAGAGAGAGAGAGAGAGAGAGAGAGAGAGAGAGAGAGAGAGAGAGAGAGAGAGAGAAAATTTTAAAATGATTTCAAAACAGTTGCTAATTTGTTTGCCCTATATTATAGCATTTTCTGGCTAAGTTCAGCATTTTCTCTTCAGCATATATAGCTTTATTCATTCATGAAAAGTGGATGCGTCAACGATTGGGAATTTCTAAAATAAAAATATCTCTATATGAACTTAAAAAAAAAAACCTGGCACCATCGATCCGACCCCCGAAAGCCGAAAGGAGGGGCCGTGAGAGAGAGAGAGAGAGAGAGAGAGAGAGAGAGAGAGAGAGAGAGAGAGAGAGAGAGAGAGAGAGAGAGGGGAAGGTAATCTTTGATCAAAATGAGGTGTTTCATTAAAGGCACATGTTCCTGACTCTCCCGCAAATGGAAAGCAGGTTATAATTAGCAATGAAGTAAGTGACGAGGAAAATAGGCCAGTGCAATTGTAAGCAGCCATGATTCAGGAGATAATGCTTTCGTACGCGTTGGTCAATATCAGCGTTTTTATCTAAACACGATTTGAGATTATATATATATATATATATATATATTTATATATATATATATATATATATATATATATATATTATATATATAATATATAATATATAAAATATATATATATATATATATATATATATATATATATATATATATATATATATATATATATGTATATATATACATACACATAAATACATGAATATATACACGTAAGTATATTATTCCTATGAAAATCAAAATAAAAATATCGGTGTATTATATTTACTATCTATTCCATAATTCTTAGAATGGCAAATTTCAACTGACGTCATTCACTCCATTCCCTGATAAGGTTAGCATTTATCACCTCAGATACTATCAATTAGCATAATTAAGAGCTCACTGTCCAAGTAATCCTCTTGTACTAATCCTAATCCTCTTTCTGTATTTCCCATTATCTTCTGTTACTTCTTTCGAATGAACACTATAATATTCACTGGAAGCTTGAATTTCAATTCAATGGCCCCTGTGGTGGGCTTGTTCCACATGAATAGGGTTCTTCATCTTCTGACTAATAATAATGATTATCAAAATGTCATCCTATTTCTTGTGATTCCCAAACCCCTTACGACTCATGGTTTTAGCCCATTGTGCTTTATTATCTCCATGACTCTTCACCCCCTATAGCGTCTTGTATTTCATTTCGTATCATCTATTCCTCCATTTGACCGGGTTTCCAAGTGGGATTTCAATTCATATCACAACCGCGCAATCCATTCCGGGATAATAGTAACAGAGTGGTCGGGTTAGTGAAATGCGGCGTGCGGGTCCCGTAGATTCCAATTCCGCCAGCACTTCGTCTCCATTTAAGACGTGAGAGGGAGGTTTGAAAAATGATGCATTACACATACAACAGCGACTTAATTTCATGAAATTTAGGCTGTCACGCCCAGCATTGGCGCACTTTCGACCATCCAGCGGTTAAGACAGTGAAGAAAGGGTGTTGGAGTGGTTGGACAGCAAGGTAAAGAGGTGGAATTGGTATCAAAACCCCACAATTGCACTAAGAAGCAATAGTTAGAAAGGTTGGACAGCAAGACTGGAGAACGAATATGGGAATGGAGGTCATGTAAAAGTCTAAATAGTGGGTGCAGCTAGGGGCCGAAGGGACGCTGCAAACACCCTTTAGTAATGATTACTGTGCACCACGTGAAGTGCAACGGTGGCACTGCAGTTGCATTGTACTTGTCATACTCATGTTGAATTGTATTTACTTGTCGTGGTTATATTTGGATACACTGCGTTTTATTTAGTAGGATTACACTCGCTTGCGTTCAAGTACTTTCAGAATAACTTATGAATTTTATATGAACCTACACATCTTTGGCAAGCATGTATATCAATATAACTGCGATTAAACTTCGGAAAAATACCACCTCGCTTATGAATATATAACAATATAGCCTAATAAGACTGGGCATTCTGTACTAAGATTCTCACCCACACAAAAGTTCAAGCTAAGACGCAGTGCATTACTACCCTAATGCTATTCTCCTTGCATTTTAATATATTTGTATCTATTTATTAATTTAATTTATTTTTTTTTCTTTTTAACAAGTGAGATTTCTTTCTGTACTACCCTTTACCTTCTCTTACTTCCTAATGAACACCATATACTTTGGAAGCTTGAATTCCAAGTCAATGACCCTTGCATGGGGATGTTCCATTTGAACAGGGTTCATCTTCTGAATAATAATAATAATAATAATAATAATAATAATAATAATAATAATAATAATATTTGGAAGCTTGAATTCCAAGGCAATGGCCCCTCTGGTGGGCATGTTCCATATGAATGGGGTTCATCGTCTAAATAATAATAATAATAATAATAATAATAATAATAATAATAATAATAATAATAATAATAATAATAAACAATATCAAGCATTTATATAAATATAACTACGATTAAACTTAGGGGAAAATACCACTTCGTTTATGAATACATTACTATATAGCATAATAAAACTGGGCGTTCTCCTATACTAAGACTCACAGCTTAGCAATATCTGGAAGTGGGCGGGGGGGGGGGGGAGAAGGAAGCGGGAATTCTCTTAAAATAGCAGATTACAACGAACGTCAGAAATAAAATTCATGCACGAGGAAATTCCTGTCACACGACAGAAGAAGAGCAATTGACACCTGGCTTCTTTTTTAATTTTTTTTTTCTCGGAAATGGACCTCTTCCGGTTAGAGCATTTCTCGAAAGTCATGCGAAGTTTCGCTCATTCTCTCTCTCTCTCTCTCTCTCTCTCTCTCTCTCTCTCTCTCTCTCTCTCTCTCTCTCTCTCTCTCTCTCTCTCTCTCTCTCTCTTCTTCCTCTTTTCGAGACACGCCATGCTGAACATATAAAATACTCAGTTCCAGGAACGTGGCTTCATTCTTACCAGATATGATTTGATTGCAGATATATATTTATATATATATATTTATGTATGTATGTGTATATATATATGTATATATATATCTGTATATAACATATATACTGTATGTGTATATACCATATATATATATATATATATATATATATATATATATATATATATATATATATATATATATGGTATGTGTATGTATAAACATGCTATTTAATCTCTCTTCTTCATCTTCTCTCTCTTTCTCCAACACAGCTGTGTCCCACAATAGTTGACTAATCGTTAAGTACATCCTTCATTGCTTAGGTTAGCAATAACTGCCGACTCATCTGGAAGCATCAGCCATGCCCCACACTGTTCATGACTCAATTGCTTATCCTTTAACTTTGCACCCGAATTTCAAGTCCTTTCTCTGGCTCCTCCTATCAGCCTATCCGTAAAGATCTTAAAACAAACAAGGAGACACTTTTACACCAAACCAGTCACTTCCCTGTACACATATTCTAACAGACACTTCGTTTCCATCACAAAACTTTTAGCTATTATCTTCTGTGCCTTACATCCACAACACCCTCCACGTTTCTCCTCCATCAATTCTACCATGAGTCTTTTTTTAGGCCCATATCCCTTTTATTCTCAAATTTCTCACATCGCTGCTACATAACATAAATGGTCCATGCAACCTATTTGTCGTCTAAACCTTTCTGTCTCCTGTCTTACGTTCTTATTCCAAATCCTACCAAGCACCTTAACTGTTACACTTAGTAATGTTTCCCCCTTTCTTGCATTCTCTTCTTGTACCTTCACCCTTAAGCAGAGGACAAAACATTCCACTTATCCAGCCTTACTGCACCTTTCCTTCATCCAGACATATCTTACATATCCTGGCCAGCCACTCAGCTACACTTCCCCCACAGTGCTGCATCGTCGTACTTGTAGTCTATTCAACACCTGCAATCTTTAAATTATTCAACCTATGATTACTATCCTTACGTCCTAAGAAGTCACTTCTACGAACATTCCCAAACTTTCACCAGTCCTTCTCCTTCTTGAGTCATTCACCCGCGCTTCTCAAGCATTCCCCACGTTCACCGAATCTTTAAAAATACTTCATCGACCGAGAACTTGAAAGTCTGTTTAGACACCACATTCCATTTGCATTTTTTATTCGGAGATCCAAACGCTCATGACTCTTTCAAGCAACTTCATATTCTCCATAAAATCTTTCTCACGTTCACTCCTGTGTTCTTGTCACTCGCCTTCCTTTTCTCTCTCTTCTCTCTGACGTTCCACTTGATTACTATATCTATCATCCTGTACAGCATACCTGGAAGTGATCTCTTCTTTCTGTCATGCAATTGCACGTTAGCCTCATATATATATATATATATATATATATATATATATATATATATATATATATATATATATATATAATACATATATGTATATATATACATATACATACATACATATATATATATATATATTTATTTATTTATATATTGCGTGAGTGGACGCATGTATTCGCAGCTTTCGAATCCTGAGATTATCCACAGAGTTATAATCAATTCCCATGTCCTCTCTCTCTCTCTCTCTCTCTCTCTCTCTCTCTCTCTCTCTCTCTCTCTCTCTCTCTCTCTCTCTCTCTCTCTCATTTCCCCCCCTCACTATCGACCTATTAACATTTTCTATTTATACCCCAGCCACTGGGGAAGAGCCGTGTCTTCACCAGCTTCGAAAAGAGAGACGCATCAATAAGAGGCAGTTTCCTCTCTCTGCGAGAGAGGTCGATTTGCTTATAAAGACACATTTTTCCTTAAGAAATAAAAAAAAATGTGCACTTGTAGCATAACAGAGCCACAAGGCAGAAGAAGACACTTCAGCAAGGAAAGTACTGAAATAAGTGTATGTTCGAGAGCATTTGAAAGATTGGCATTAATTCTCAATAAAACAGAATGCTTATAAAGAAACCCGTCCCGTTAGGAAACAAATATGTGCATTTGTAGCATAAGAGAAGCCACAGGGCAGAAGAACACACTTCTTTAAATCTGATATTGTGTGAAAGTAAGGGAAAAAAGTATATATATGAGAATATTTGAAAGACTGGCAGTAATTCTGAATCTAACATACTGTTAATTAAAAGCCCTTCTCCTTAGGAAACGAATATGTGTATTTGCAACATAACAGCAGCCACAGGGCAGAAGAAACTTCTGTACGGATATAACTTTCGTGAAAATAATAAAATAAGTGTATGTATTAATCTATTTGAAAGATTGGCAGTAATTCTCAATAAAACAGAATGCTAATAAAGATAACCTTTTCCTCGGGAAACAAATATGAGCATTTGTAGCATAAAAGAAGCCACAGGGAACAAGAGGACACTTCAGTAAAAATGAAAATTGCGTGAAAGTAGTGAAATAAATGTGTGTACGGAAATATTTGAAAGATGGCAGTAATTCTGAGTAAAACAGAATGTTCGTACATATACTGATAGTTGTGTTCAAGCGCTTGAATAATAAGGTCATATTAGGGAAATTTAAGCGTACAATTAACTCACAAATCCCCACAAATAAATATAAACAACAATACATACAAAAATACATATATAAAATTATTTTTAAAATCACAGAAATAAGTATACAAGTTATTAATGCATTTGCTGCTGTTCAGTGATGTTAATGGCTATGTAAATGAACCTGCTTATTTCCCCCCCAATGTAAATTGGACGAGCAAATAATTTTGAGCGCTAACAAAATCACTGTTCAAATACCCTCAAATACCCCCAACAGGAAATTAAGACCAATTGTAGCCGTAACGATTAAAAGAAGTTTACCAAGAAGTTTATCCATTCTTCCCAACTTCAACTTCACTCGGATCCTCATTTAAGCCCTAACTTCTCTGGCATTATTCCTGCTTTAACTCGATTGGGCGACTGACTTGATACTGAAGTTGAAGTTAATTTGTCCGAAGAACAATTTGGAACGAGTTTGATTCCATGCCGTATGTGGGAATGCCTCAAAAAAGACACAAAATGAGAAAAATGGTGTTCCCATTGCCGTTCGATCATTGGCGATAACCTTTGTTGGAATTGGAACTGGAATTGGAATTGGAATATAGAATTTAGGCCAAAGGCCAAGCGCTTGGATCTGTGAGGTCATTCAGCGCTGAAAGGGGAATTGACAGTCAAGAAAAAAAGTTATGTATACCTTAGTTTAACCAGACCACTGAGCTGATTAACAGCTCTCCTAGGGCTGGCCCGAAGGCTTAGATTTACTTTACGTGGCTAAGAACCAATTGGTTACCTAGCAACGGGACCTACAGCTTATTGTGGAATCCGAACCACATTGTAACGAGAAATTAATTTCTATCATCAGAAATAAATTCCTCTAATTCTTCATTGGCCGGTCGGAGAACCGAACGCGGGACCAGCAGAGTGCTAGCTGAGAACGATACCCACCCGTCCAATGAGGAATTTTGACAGTCAAGAGGTCTGAAAGGTGTAACAGGAGGAAAATCTCGCAGCCGCACGGTGGAACAACTATTAGGAGAGGGTTAAGAAAAGTCAGATAGAAGAGAATATGAACGGCGGTACAGTAAAAGGAATGAAAGACGTTGCAGCTATGGGCTTAAGGAAGGGACGCTGAAAAGAACCTCAAGTAATGCCTAGCCTACAGTGCACTGCGTGAGGTGCACTGACGGCACTAACCCCGCCCTACGAACAGTCTCCATAAAATGCCACAGAGCCCTCAGTAATTCACAAGCATTCAAGAAGGGCGTGGGTGAACGCCTTCGTAGTATTGATCGGCTAAAGTAGACTCATGTAAACTGTACCTTCTCACGTGATTTGTAAATATTTGAGCGGGGAAATGTACAGTTTTTTGTGGCGATGGAGCGACTGTTCCTTGCAACAGGTCGAGTGTCGTCAAGAAGGTTTCTGGGATTTTATAGGTTTCGTTTTTGATGAGCAACCTTACTTACTTTACGATTATAAATACATTCTCTTACAATCTTGGTTTTCCTTTCTTCATCTTGCTTTGTTTCATGACAGTCAAGAAATCAGAAGTCCGTGAAAGCATGTGAAGTTAGGCCTACTCAGAAGCAAAAGCAATATATGAGTTAGGCTTACTTAGGAGCAAAAGCAATGTTGAGTTAGGCCTACTTAAGAGCCAAAAAAAAAAAAAAAAAAAAATAGGGAGTTAGGCCTACTTAGGAGCATAAAGCAATGTGGGGTTAGGCCTACTTAGGAGCTTAAGCAATGTGGGGTTAGTTCTACTTAGGAGCAAAAGCAATGTGGAGTTAGGCCTACTTGGGAGCAAAAGCACTAGGGAAAACTAACCTTGCTCGAAATCCAAAATAGTGCGACTCGCAGAAAAGTATAAACTTGACTGAATGTGAAAGAGGTAAAGGAAACCAAAAAAAGAAAACATGAAATGTATAAGCACCGTATCATCGATGCCAACGTACACAACCGAAGCGTGACGGAAGAAAATAATCTCGAAACAAAACTAACAATAATGCAACGACGGCGTTGCAATAAAATTGGTTATGGAATGGAATATAGAATTTCGGCCAAAGGCGAAGCGCTGGATCCTGTGAGATCACTCAGTGCCGAAAGGGCAACTGAGAGTAGAAAGGTTTGAAAGGTGTAACACGAGGAATACCTGTAGCAGTTGCACTATGGAACAATTGCTAGGAGAGGGTTGAGGATAGCAAGATGGAAGAAAGAGAAATTCGAACGGTGGTATAGTAAAAGGAATGAAAGGGGTTGCACTAGGGGCCTAAGGAAGGGACGCTGCTGCAAAGAACCTAAAGTAATGCCTACGGTGCACCGCGTGAGGTGCACTGACGGCACTACCCCACTACAGGGGCCAAGAAAATGGGGTCCAGGTGCTATATTTTAAGTGTGCAAAGGTGTTGGCTGTCGACACAGATCTGGGCCCAAGCATTACTCATGACTTAAAGATGTGTTTGAAAGCGCTTTGGATCAGAGGCCTCTCGCTCGGTTAAATTTATTTATATCGCGGTCGCGTGAGACTCCAATGAAGTTATGGTTGGCAGGACTGCTAGTCTGAGAGAGAGAGAGAGAGAGAGAGAGAGAGAGAGAGAGAGAGAGAGAGAGAGAGAGAGAGAGAGAGAGAGGTTTTGGTGAATTTTCCTATGATCGAGAATAAATCTTATTGTTTTTATGTTTGTGGAGAAAGCAGGGGGAACGCTTGAAAAGACAGACCCTCTCTCGCTCGACGATAAGTAGCGTTGCTGTGTGACAATACTTGGAACAGCAGACTAAATATTGAAAAAGTAACAAATGCCCCGAAGTTTCTTCGGCGCAATGGAGTTTCCTGTACAGCGAATAATGCTGTATGAGCCGTGGCCCATGAAACTTTCAGCCAAGGCACGGTGGTCGCCTGTCCTCTAGCGTTGCCAGAGTCGCGATCATGTCTAACTTTAACCTTAAATAAAATTAAAACTACTGAGGAGGCTACAAGGCTGCAATTTGGTATGTTCGATGATTGGAGGGTGGATGATCAACATGTCAATTTGCAGCCCTCTAACCTCCTCAGTAGTTTTTAAGATTTGAGGGCGGACAGAAAAGTGCGTGCCGACGGACAGCCAAAAAGCCATCTCAATAGTTTTCTTTTACAGAAAACTAAAAATGTTAAATAAACTAAGAGTACGATTGCTATTAATTACTTTTGGCAACAGCAGTGTTTGTGCTACTTCTATAGTATTAATAGCAGTAGCGAAAACGATAACTGGCTTGTAATAAACCTCTCTCTCTCTCTCTCTATCGCTTACGTTCTGCGGCAACTGGCTTGCTATAAACTAAAATGAACTAGCAATGAGGTTGATCCAAGATTCAGGAAAATTCACCATAACCTCTCTCTCTCTCTCTCTCTCTCTCTCTCTCTCTCTCTCTCTCTCTGTGTGTGTGTGCCTGGTGCTGTTATTCCTCCTACTTTTGTTACTCTTCGTCTGGTATTTCTCATCTTTTTTTATATCCTTTCGTATTTCCACGTTTACTTTTCTCTTTTTCACTCTCCCAATATTTATCGTTTTTCATCTATATTTTCTCTTTCTATTCTCTTTCCTCCTCCTCCTCCTCCTCTCAATTCCTATTTTCCTTATCATACTTTTCTCCTTCGTCATTTCATCTAATTCTCCAAGACTCGCTCTTCTTCTTCTTCTTCTTCTTCTCCCCCACCTTTTCTTATTTCTCCTCCATATCTTCTCTTTCTCTTTCATCCTCTCTATCTCTTTCTCTTTCTCTCTCTCACCTCTCTGTCTTCGGCCGTAATGTGCGTGCAAGAGGGCGTGTAACTCTTCCACGTGCTTTTGAAAATATTATTTTTTTTTCCGAGGTCTTGACAGGACCTGGTGATATGAGTGACCTGGAAACGGTAAGTAAGGAGGGAAATAAGTTCGGGATAGACGGAGAGGAAGAGAGAAGGAGAGGATGTGAGCGATATTTGGGAGAGAGAGAGAGAGAGAGAGAGAGAGAGAGAGAGAGAGAGAGAGAGAGAGAGAGTCTACAGCAACTCTCGACGACTTATACATTTCCTTAACAATTTTCCGAAAAATCGTTTAAAGGGATTTTCCTTTCTGTGAGAGAGAGAGAGAGAGAGAGAGAGAGAGAGAGAGAGAGAGAGAGAGAGAGAGAGAGAGAGAGAGGATAAAAAAAAAAAAAAGATGAGAATATCAGAAGAATAACAAAAAGTAGGAGACAAACACCAGGCTGAAAAGGAGAGAGAGAGAGAGAGAGAGAGAGAGAGAGAGAGAGAGAGAGAGAGAGAGAGAGAGAGAGAGAGAGAGAGGATAAAAAATAAAAAAAGATGAGAATATCAGAAGAATAACAAAAGTAGGAGACAAACACCAGGCTGAAAGGGAGAGAGAGAGAGAGAGAGAGAGAGAGAGAGAGAGAGAGAGAGAGAGAGAGAGAGAGAGAGAGAGAATAAAAATAAAAAAGATGAGAATATCAGAAGAATAACAAAAGTAGGAGACAAACACCAGGCTGAAAGAGAGAGAGAGAGAGAGAGAGAGAGAGAGAGAGAGAGAGAGAGAGAGAGAGAGAGAGAGAGAGAGAGAGAGAGAGAGAGAGAAAGGATAAAAATTAAAAAAGATGAGAATATCAGAAGAATAACAAAAGTAGGAGACAAACACCAGGCTGAAAGGGGAGAGAGAGAGAGAGAGAGAGAGAGAGAGAGAGAGAGAGAGAGAGAGAGAGAGAGAGAGAGAGAGAGGATAAAAAATAAAAAAAGATGAGAATATCAGAAGAATAACAAAAGTAGGAGACAAACACCAGGCTGAAAGCAGAGAGAGAGAGAGAGAGAGAGAGAGAGAGAGAGAGAGAGAGAGAGAGAGAGAGAGAGAGAAATGTTGTCACACCTGAATTCTCCAAGCGAGAAGTCTACCTGGACATGCTACTAAACTGGGACAGACAACAGTCCGAACACAGAATAAAAGAGAGAGAGAGAGAGAGAGAGCTCTCGGAAAATCTCTAACGGGGTCATAAACATGATCTCAGGTCACGTCCCGGAGTTTAAGAAACAGCTCTTCACATAACAACTTTCCCCGAGGCCACTTTTCGTTTAGGCGACAAACAAAAGAAATGAGGGGGTGTTACAAATTGTCGTGATAAGGATATAACGTGAATAATCGTTATTATCTTTTCGTATGCACATGTTTATGGTACTAATATCAAAAGAGGGTAAAGGGAGTTATTATTATTTTTATTATTATCATTATTAATTTCACTTCTAATATCATTATCATCATTATCATTAACTTCATTTCTACTATTATCACTATTATTATTGTTATAATTATTATCATTATTATTGATTTCACTTCTAATATTGTCATTATTATTATTAATTCCAATTCTATTATTACTATTATTATTATTATTATTATATTTCACTTCAGCTGACATAATAGTATCATATAAGTGTATTGCAAATTTAATAAAAGATCCTTCATGGGAAAGAGAGAGAGAGAGAGAGAGAGAGAGAGAGAGAGAGAGAGAGAGAGAGAGAGAGAGAGAGAGAGAGAGAGAGGCAAGCTTGCGCTTTATAAGCCTTGGTTATTGGGAGAAGGTGAACCATAGGTAGAGAAGAAGAAGAAGAAGAAGAAGAAGAAGAAGAAGAAGAAGAAGAAGAAGAAGAAGAAGAAGAAGAAAGAGAAAATGAAGAAGAAGAAGAAGAAGATGAAGCAAAAGAAGGAGAAGAAGAAGGAGAAGAATAAGAAGAAGCAGAAGAAGAATAAGAAAGAGAAGAAGCAGAAGGCGAAGAAGAAGAAGAAGAAGAAGAAGAAGAAGAAGAAGAAGAAGAAGAAGAGGAAGAAGAAGAAGAAGCAGAAAAAAGGAGAATTAGAAGCAGAAAAAGAGCTGACGCGGTTTCCTTTCCGAAGAGAAAGAAAAAGCAGTTTATCTGGAGGGCGAATCGGAGAAAAAGAGAGA
>NC_089777.1:4610514-4615514 GCF_040412425.1 Macrobrachium rosenbergii | reverse complement strand
TAGAAGTGCCTACAGAGCACCGCCTGAGGTGCACTGACGCCACTACCTCGTTCCCCTTGCGGAGTCTTGTCCACTCAGCATAGACAGAATATCTACATATATTTGTTTAAACTAACTAAGTAGTTCTCAATCTCTTCTTAATATTGAATAACAATAATATTTCGTTCTGAAACATTCTAAAGAAAGTCTGTGAAAGTTTCAAGAATGAGTGCTGGTATGTACAGACGAGCGAATCATATGAACACAGCTTTGCCGCGAAATTTTATCAACTCGAACATTCTGCCATTAATTCGTTGATCCGCAGCTAGTTCATTTAGCTGTCTGATCCCATTACTGAGTTCTGTAGCAGTCAGCAATTATGTAAACATGTAACACTGCGTATTTAGAGGAGGTCACAAGAACCACTGATGGCTTTACCTTTATTTAATTCTCGACAATAACTAAGAAGTTATGACTACTCTGGTTCTGTGACAGTCATATGTATAGTGGAGTCATAACTGACAGTTGTAAGTACTGTGTGGGTTGCAAGTGCTCTGCTGTAGGTGCCTGAAAGTCATACCTGTCTTGTCTTAGTGACAACCAGTATGATGCTACAGCACTCTTAACTACTTTGATTACTTTTGAAACACGTCAAAATTCTTTATGTATCCTGTAGCAAGGAAAATCAATTTTACCAAAGACAATTATTTTCTCTAAATAATTACAAGCCCTTATTTACCCTCTCTTGCTTAACTTTCGCAAATTTATAACGATAAATTTACAAATCGATGTACGTTTCCACGTATCCCATTTCCTTCCATCCCTACAAGGACGGGTTTTTCGCTAAATTTTCCAATTTTCCCAGCCGGCGGCCTCCCTGTTCGTCGTGAACGAAAATATGAACGCACAAGCGTTAACAACTAATAAAGGATACGAGAACCCAAGCTGTCATGTTGCTCTTAAAAACAGCGGGAGCAACAACTTTCGTACAAACAACATTTATGAAGACATATTGGATCGAAGAACATTAGCTCCCCAAGACGAACAAAGCGTAGTTGTATTCTAAACAGCAACAGTTGGCGCTTGTTTACCCAGTTAACAAGGGGCCCTTTTACAGAAAAGGAAAGAAAAGTGTGGAGAGAGAGAGAGAGAGAGAGAGAGAGAGAGAGACCTTAATTCCTTCGTAATATGTCAGAATGAGACTTGATTCTTTATTGTTCATTACTGAGAGAGAGAGAGAGAAAGAGATAGAGAGACCCTAATTTCCTTATTAAGGTAGCAGAAAGAGACTTGAAGCCTTTATTTTAAGCTTCATTACTGTGTGAGAGAGAGAGAGAGAGAGAGAGAGAGAGAGAGAGAGAGAGAGAGAGAGAGAGAGAGAGAGAGAGAGGCTAAACCCTAAATTCTTTATTAAGCAAACCGAGAGAGTCTCCATATTATGCTCCCTCCATAAATGAGAAGAGAGAGAGAGAGAGAGAGAGAGAGAGAGAGAGAGAGAGAGAGAGAGAGAGAGAGAGAGAGAGAGACTAAATCCTAAATTCTTTATTAAGCACACCTGAGAGCGTCTCCATTTTATGCTCCCTCCATAAATGAGAGAGAGAGAGAGAGAGAGAGAGAGAGAGAGAGAGAGAGAGAGAGAGAGAGAGAGTGTGTGTTAAACAAGAAATAACACCAGCCACCCACAAGACCATTCTGTCAATCGTTGGGGCCCTTGATGAAGACCTTCCTGTCCACAGCCACTGACTGACTGACTGCCTGGCGTCCGCCCTTGCAACCACCCACCTCCTCTTGTTCGACGTATGTATCTGAACACTGTTTGTGGTATTTCGTCTACAAAGTATTCCTCGCAGCCATCAATTATTGTACAGGACTACCCTTAAATTACCTTCCATTATGCTCTCCAATTACTTCTAATTATTCGTTTGTTTTCTTATTTGTTCTATCTCTGTCTCTGGTCTTAGTTCCACGGGTCATTTTTATTATTGCTTGTTTCGTTTTCAGTTACTCTACGCCTTAGCTGTTGATCATTTTATATACAGATCGGCAAACCTCGTCTCATGCACATTCCCTCTCTCTCTCTCTCTCTCTCTCTCTCTCTCTCTCTCTCTCTCTCTCTCTCTCTCTCTCTCTCTTAGTGCAAGCACTCTACTTCTAATATATCGATCAATTTACCGAAACAGCACTCGCTCTCTCTCTCTCTCTCGTAGTTCAAACACACTACGTCCAATCTATCAGTCAATTTATTCAAACAACACTCTCTCTCTCTCTCTCTCTCTCTCTCTCTCTCTGTCGAAGACCTTCAACTCCAACCACTTCTTCAATTTATTCTATGAAAAAGGAATGCCGTCTCTCTCTCACTCTGTTGTGGACAACACGAGTGGATTTCTCTCTCTCTCTCTCTCTCTGGACAAAGAATTTCATCCAAAATTGAATCCTAATGCATTAACCTCAAACAAAGTGAGAGAGAGAGAGAGAGAGAGAGAGAGAGAGAGAGCAAAGTCTATCACAAAAGTATTCTAAGGTGCAAGAAGGCGTGATATGACGATTCCGATAAAATGCGAATACAAAATAAAAAAAAAATACATCAACGATTCACTCAAATCATTCGAGCATACTTTAAACCTAAGGTCATGCACACCTGCCTATCAAATCATGAACACCAACTATCTTATTACCCAAATCAAAAAATGATTTTTCCCTCACGATACACTCGCAAGCGACAGGGAAGCTTGGAAAAGTCACAAGACAAAACACAATATCTAACAATAAAATAGAATACAGAATATAGCATACAGAACAGAACAGAATATAGAATTTAGGCCAAAGGACAAGGGCTGGGACCTATGATGAGGTCATTCAGCGCTGAAAGGGGAATTGACAGTAAGAAGGTTCGAAAGGCGTAACAGGAGCAAAACCTCGCACTATGAAACATTTGTTAGGAGAGGGTTGAGGAAAGTCAGGCGGAAGAAAGAGAATATAAACGGAGGCACAGTTAAAGGAATGAAAGAGGTTGCAGCTAGGGGCATAAGGAAGGGGCGTTGCAAAGACCCTGAAGTAATGCCTACAGTGCACCTCGTGAGGGGCACTGACTGCACAACCCCTCTACGGACCTTGGAAGTCAGAGAACTGAGAGAAGGAGGAGTAAGGTATCAAAGGCAGACATACGAAAAAGATATAATCTTCAGAGAAAAAGAGAATAAAACAGAATGCAGTGAATGGAGGACTTAGAAATAAATACAAACAGTGCAAGGAAACAAAAGTGATTTGCCTTTGCAGAGCTGAGCAAATATTTCTGCAAGAGCAAAAAAAAAAAAAAGACAGGTACGAAAAGCCGACTGCAGTATCAACGAAGGCCAATAGTTGAAATGGATTGGCGAAGAGGAGGGAGGGGAGGGGAGGAGGGGATGAGAGGAGAAGGGAAGGAAGGGATGGGTAGGGGAAGAGTAAGGGGGAGGGGAGGAGGAGGAGGAGGAGGGAAAGGGTTTCTTTTTTTCTGTAAGAGCACAAAAGACAGGTATGAAAAGCCGACTGCAATATCAACGAAGGCCAATAGTTGAAATGGAGGGGAGGGGAGGGGAGGGGGGGATGGGAGGGGAGGGAAGGGGGAAGGGAGGAGGTAGAGGGGAAAGGGTTCTTTTTTTTTCTGCAAGAGCAAAAAGACAGGTAAAAAGTTGACTGCAATACCAACGAAGGCCAATTGTTGAAATTGAGGGGGAGGGAAGGGAGGGAGGGGAGGGGAGGAGGGGAGGGGAGGGGAGGGAGGGGGGGAGGGGGGGGGGAGGGGATGGGGAGGGTGAGGGATAGGGGAGGAGGAGGGGGGAGGGGAGGGGAGGGGGGGGGGGAGGGGAGGGGGGGGAGGGGAAGGGAAGGGAAGGGAAGGGGATAGGAGGAGGAGGGAGGGGTGGTAGGGGAGGGGAAGGAAGGGATGGTGAGGGTGAGGGAGGAGGAGGAGGAGGGGGTGGTAGGGAGGGGAGGGGAAGGGCATCTTTCTTTCTGCAAGAGCAAAAAGACAGGTATGAACGCTGACTGCAATATCAACGAAGGCCAATAGTTTAAATGGAGGAGGAGGAGGAGGGAGGAGGAGGAGGAGGAGGGAGGAGGAGGAGGAGGAGGAGGAGGAGGAGGAGGAGGCGGGTGAGGGGGAGGGGTTTGTTTTTCCTGCAACAGCAAAAAAGACAAGTATGAAAAGCTGACTGCAATACCAACGAAGGCCAATAGTTTAAATGGACGAGGGTGGTGGGAGGGGGGAGAGAGAGAGTTCATTTTTCATTCCTTTGTTACCTTGCCGAAATCACATCTGGGCGAAGCTTTGCTTACAATTTTCGGCGCAGCCAATACAATGGACCCTTGCCTCCTTGGTCGAGGGTAAAACTGTACACAGTGTCATGTTTGCAGTTTCCTCAACGGCCAACATTTTCCGTAACTGTAAAAAGAAACATCCAGTCGCCATGATTTTTCTTGAAAACGGGAAAATAAGCATCGACTGATTTCTCTTTGAAAACTGGGAGACAGCGTCCAGTGTCCATTATTTTTTCTTTGGGAAAATCATCTACTTCCCACCACACTGAAAATGAAAAAAGATAAAAAATAAATTCCATTACATACTGGTTTTAAAATACAATAACCTCTGAAAAAACCCTATCACTAATTCCATGACCTTTATTCCAGTTACCACAAATACCATCAAGTTATTTGATGGGATTTGGGGTAACTGGAGCAAAGGTCATGGGATTAGTGAATGGGCATTTTTCATAGGTTGGTGTATTTTAAAAGAATATATATATATATATATATATATATATATATATATATATATATATATATATATAATATATATATATATATATAAATTATATGTATAATGAAATTTCTTCAATGTCTTTTTTTCATTTTCAGTGAAGAATGGTGGGAAATAGATGATTTCCCTCATTAGAGAAAAATAATGGACACTGGGTGCTGTTTCTCAGTTCTCAAAGAGAAATCAGTCGATGCTTATTTTCCTGTTTTCAAGAAAAATCGTG